>NW_020940355.1:17760813-17800268 GCF_900497805.2 Vombatus ursinus | reverse complement strand
CATCCTTTTTCTGCGGGATAATGTTATTGATAGTCTGGGGAATCAGACAGGTGAGTAGGGGTGGCAAAAGAAGGGTTAAGCAGAACATGTCTGGGCAATCTTTTTTTCTAACTTAGATTTCTGATAACACTATTCCAACCTCTATGTTAGACTGACAATGTCCAGTAAGTGAAAAACCAAAAGCCACAATATTTTGAAATATTTAGTAACATATACATGCCTTTTTGACTAATTTATTTAAAAACAGTTTGTAAGAAATAATTAGAGAAAGGAATACTTGCTCCAGTCGCATGAAAATTTTGTGCATTTGAACACAGAAACTGTTGTTAATTGCCTTATCACATTTTGTTGTAGTTACTGATGTCCTCCTATCTTCAACTTAATCCTCTTTTTCATGCTGTCATTGTGTAAATTGTTCTCCTAGTTCTCTCTTTACTCTGCCTCAGTTTTTAGTCCTCATTATAGATGGTATTTTAGGCAGCAGAATGCCATCAACACCTTTCTCTTAGATGATTCCCTAAAGTTAAGGATTTTAAAATGATATGTTTAATGAAACTTCATTTTTTCATTTATTCATTTCTCCTCATCTCATATCATTCAAACACATTCCTTCAGTATCTCCTTTTTTCCCACTCCACTGTCAAAAGAAGAGATTGCTTTCCTTCTCACCAAGAATTGCCCGGATGCACACTGATAATCCCATAAATTTCTGCTTTCTCCAGATGATTGTCCCATACTATCATCTCCACATACTTTCTTTTCTTTAGTCTCTACTATCTCTTCACCTGCTATGTAGAGATCTGCCCATCTCTACTCCCATCCTTAAATAATCCTCACTTGATCCTGACATCTTCTCAAATTATAATCCCACATCTCTCCTTGCCTGCATGACTAAATGCCTCGGGAAAGCCATCTATGCTTAAAGCCCACTTTCTATTCTCTCTGCTTTTCCTCAACCTCCTGAAGTTTGGCTTTTGGCATCATCATTCAACTGAAACTGTTCTCTCCAAAGCTATAAATGATCTCTTAATTTTCCACATCCAATAGCTTTTTGTTGATCCTCAAATTTCTCGATCTGCCACATATATATTTGTTGATTATCTCTTTGTGCATACTCTCTTCTCTTTAAGTTTATATAAAACTTCTAGTTCCATGTTCTCTTCCTATATGCCTAATCACCCAACTCAGTCTCCTTTATTAGTTCTTCATTCATGCCACACCTACTACGGCCTTTGGGTGTCTCCTAGGGTTCTTTTCTAGATCTTATTCTCATTTCTCTTTATTGCTGTTCCTTGGTGATCTCATTTATTTCCCTTGGTAATCTTATCAGTGACTGTGTTCAGTTATCATCTCTATGAAGATGATTCCCAGATCTGTATATCCAACGCTAGTCTCTTCTGAGATACAACCTTGCATATTCAATTTTCTATTGAACATTTTTAACTAGTAGTGCTGTAGATATCTTAAATATATCCCAAACAGAGCTCTTTATATTTCCTCTCAAACCCTCTTTTCTTCTGAACTTCCCTTTTACTTGAGCGCAATTGCCATCCTCCTAGTCTCCTAAGTGTACAATGTTGGCATCCTTCCCCAATCTCTCATTCTTACTCAAACTACATTTTTGCCATTTGCCAAATCTTGCTGTTTCTACGTCTACGACATCTTTTGTATATGTTTGAAACTCTCCACTCACAATGACTCCACCACAGTGTAGACATTCATTACCTCTCACTTGGACTGTTGTAATAGCCTTATAGCTTGTCCCTGCCTCAACTCTATCTCTATTTCAAGTTATATTCCATTCAGCTACCAAAGTCATTTTCCTAAAGTGTAAGTCTGGTCATGTCTCTCTTGTACTCAATAAACTCCTTTCCTTACCCTCAGGGTCAAATATAAAGCACTGTATTTGAAACTGAAAGCTTTTCGAAATGTTTTCTATGTCCTACCTTTCTAGTCTTCTTATCCTTGACTTCCCTCCACACATTCTATAATCTAGAGACACAGCCCTATTTGCTTTTCCTTATACCCTTCATCTCCTATGTCCATGCCTCTGTGTCTAGCTCTCATACCAGGAATGCTTTTCCATCTCAGCTCTGTCTTTTAGCTTTCCCAGCTTCCTTCAAAACTTAGCTCAAATTCCACCTTTTGCAAAAACCCTTTCCCTATCCTCTCCACCCTTCCCAAAGCCTAGCAATTCTCCTCACTAAACTAGTAGTGTTCTCCCCTCTAAGATTACTTTCTATCTACTCTCTATGTAATTTCTATGCACCTAGTTATTTTCATGTTGTCTCTCATTTAGAATGTGAACCCCTTGAAGACAGGGACTATTGGGGCCTTTCTTTGAATCTCCAGGGTTTAACATAGTGCCTGGCACAAAATGAACATTTACTAAAATGCTTGTTTACTTTGCTTGATTAACCCAACCTTGGACACTTTAAGTAAAAAAAAAAAAAAAAAAAAGAACATTGCTTAAATCAGCCCCAAGTAGGCTAGGAAGGACGTGAGATTACTTACAAGTAATGTCATGCATTCCCCATAGCAAGAGGTCCTGATTAGAAGCCCAGATTTTTAAACCAGTCAACCCAAAATGCAGTTTGTAATTTTATATCCTGTTTTCATTCATTCCCTTTTTCCATCTTGCATGCATGGTTTAAAGAAAAAAGTTTTTACATATAATTATATACCTTTAATTTTTTTCTTCATTAGACACATTTAAAGTGTTTTCCCCTAAATCATCAACTTTAGTACGCAATTAGAAGAGAAAATATTCAATTCTGTAGTTACCCTCCACTTTAAACAATTAACATATTCTTAAGTAATTTATTAATTGAGTCTCTTACATTATATGTTGTATCTAACAGTGGAAAAGAGGGCTTAAATGAAAGATGTAGTGAACCCTTGCACAAAATGAAGAATCACTGTTTAAAATTAATAATCTCTCCCTATATATATTTCTATATATAAAAATCTCTATATATATCCAATATATCAGTTTGATAACTTCAGGATTTTGAAAATCTTTTTCTTAAATTGAGGTATATCTTTATTAGTTATTACTACTTAAACATGGGAGATGTCACAGAAATTTTAATGGAGGGATTCCACAGAAGTCATCTTGCATTTTAAAAGATTAAAATAAAGTGGACTGAGGTTGACACAATATTTGAGTATATTAGAGTGAACCTCAATAGATAAATATATTTGTCCTCTGATAGCTTAAAGATGATCCAAAGCAAGACTTTGAATGTCATCCAATGGAATGAAAAGTGATTGACTTTTGGATAATGTTCATTTGGAAAGGATATCCAATCATTAAATCTGGTGATTTATGAAAAATGTTTTATAATGAGTATGTTTTAAGGTTCAGTTAAATATGGTATTTAGTGGACCATACTGTAAAACTTCCCAGGGAGATTTAAAGTATGGGAAAGGTCAAAAAGAAGAGAATTAGTCTTTAGCAAGGAGTCCATTATGAAACCTGTTGTTCCCAATGATATCTGAACTTCATGTTTATTCATGGCTTATCCTGAATATTGTACCCATACAGGTTAGCTTGACAAGAACTGATTGCCAGAAGGGATTGGAAACCTCTAGAGTCACTATCTGAGCCAAAGTCCTCTGGACTATGCTAAAGACTCTGGTAGCATTCTTTCAATTCAATTCAATTCAAACATTTATTAAACTCCATTTATACCCAAGGTCTCCATTGAAAACCTATACCTAATACAATTAAATAATTTATTAAGTATCTTTTACATGCAAAGATCTGTTCTAGGTGCTGTGCTTGGGATACAAATATGTAATGAAAGCCAGTGCCTGCTCAGAAAGGACTTAACACTCTACTGTGGGGAGGGGGTCTATCACGTAAAAAGAGAAGTACATACACGATGATTTGAAGCAGGGAGTACTCAGGAATAATGTGGTCATGAAAGGTTTTTTAGGAGGTAGCACATAAATCAAGCCTTGAGGCTTTCTAAGGATTTGAAGTGAGGAGGGAGTATGTGACAAGCATGGAAGGCAGCCTATGTTAAAGAACAGAGGCAGAAGACAGGTCTGAGTTCAGGAACAGCATGTAGGTTAGTTTTTCTGGAATACAGAGTGGTTGAAATAAGTCTAGAACAGGCTGCTATAGCCAGACTAAATTTAAATCCAAGACTTTAAATCCTAAACTGAGGGGGTTTCATTTTTACCTAGAGGCAATAGCGAACCATTCAGTTTTCTTGAGAAGAAAGTGACCTTATCAGACTTGTGCATTAGGAAGATGATTTTGGCCACATTTTGGAGAAGAGATTAGAAGAGTAAGGCACTGAAACTCAGTTAGGAGTCTGATATAATGGTTCAGACAATAGATGCTGAGGGCCTGAACTGGGTGGGTAGTGATATAAACAGAGAGAGGAGGCAAATACAAAACATGTTTGGAGGTAGAATTGACAAGATGACAACTGAGTGGATATATATTCTCAAGGTTACAAATCTAGGTGACTAGAAATATTGTGATAAATGTAGAAGAAACTGGAATCAGGATGGAGAAGATAATTGAATTCCATTTTATATATGTTGATTTTAAGAGACTTACAGGACAATTGGGGGGATATCCAATAGGTAGATGATGTTTGCTTGAAATATAAATCTGGTAGTCATTCACGTAGAAATTATAGACATACCTATAGGAACTAATAGAATAATGAAAAAAAAGAAGTTGTTAAAGGAGAAAAAAAGAAGACCTTATAGAACATCTCCAGTTAGGAAGTCTAACATGGATGTCAATCTAGCAAATGAGACTGAGAAGGGGTCAGACAGGTAGGGAGAGAAACAGGACAGAGTATTATCTTAAAAATCAGGGGCAGAAAGAATATTTAATTAAAGAGGTAGTCGACAGACTTAAAAGCTACAGAGAATCCAATAAGAATGAGAATTCAAAATAAGTTATCAGATTTAATCATGAGAAATCATAGGTAACCCTGGACAGAAATATTTCAGTAGAGTAGCATGGACCAAGTCAGATATCAAAGGTTTGTGGCATGAGTGGGAAGAAAGGAAATGAAATCACTTTTAAAATTTTTGATTCATTTTTGCTGAGAAAAGATATAGAATAGAATGATAGTTTGAAGGGATAGTAGGTAGGACTATGTGATTTTTTTTAAATGAAGAAGACCTGGGAAGGAGTAAGTAGATGGGGAGATACAATGATTGAAGAGGCAAACTACTACCAGCAGAGATGAGATCAAGGCCACAAGTAGAGGCAAGGTAACCCTGGTGGGGAGAAAGGCCAATTCTTCATCAGAGACTATAGAAAAAGAGGAGAGATGTTGAGATTTCCAGTATTGATGAGTGTAGTCTGGTCTGATTGAATTATAGAGGATGTATGGCAAAAGAGGCTCAAAAAGAGTCTTACATGACTGAACTTACTGAACATCAACAAAAAGAGGAGAAAGATGAAATAAGGTTAAAAAGGTAGGTTGGAGCAATATTGTGGAGGGCCTTGAATGACATATGTTTTCACATTTTTCTCGAAGGCTATTGTAAGTCACTTGTGATTTTTTGAGTAGAAAAGTGACACGATCATATTGGCAAAACACTTCCATGGATATTAAGAAATTTCTTCTTGTTTTTTTTTTTCCCTAGGGGAAGAAACATATTAGACAGATACTGTAATGGTTTGATTTGAATATGGAAAACCATTCATCCCAGGAACCCAGTACTGATGTTGAGTTCTCCTAACAACTTCAATCAGTACTGATTGGCAAAACCTTTGTGTGATCCTCAGCCAAATCTTTCTCCTGATCTTGGGCCAGGTGTGGTATTAAACATTCCAAGTTCAACTGGAAAAAATTACAGAGCGTTTGTTGATGTTGTATCACAAGTTAGTGGTTAGGGTTGAATTTGTTTGGAAATTTCAAGTTAATTCAGGTTTAATCTAGAAATCCAAATTCATACCAATTCAACCAGGTAGCAGTTGAAAGATAGACCTAAAACCAAGCCAGGAAGTCTTATAGCAAACCATGTAATCTAGCATCACAGCCTCTTAGAACCCACATGAAAAAGGAAGAAGAATTGTCTGCAGAAATATCACCCTTCCTATTGAGAAATCATATAGCCCTGTTCATATTCAAAAGTGATGATGGATTTGGTAAAAACTAAATGGAACATACACTCAGTGTCCCTCAAAGTATGTCTCAATGTACCTCAATTAGTTAAGGGCCAGAGAATAGGACAGTGGTTAAGGGACCAGGCTTGAAGTCAGAAAGAACTGTGTTTACATGCATGCTTTTGATACATATTAATTTTGTAACCATGAGAAAGTCTCCAACTCTCAAGTTTAAAATGCAAATGATAATACCTACACTACTTAATTCATGGAGTGGTTGTAAGAATTAAATGAGATAATGCATGTAAAGTATTTCCCTGATATTAAAGCATTTTTATATCACTTTCAGGTTTGCAAAGAACTCTGCACATTATCTCATTTGATGCTCCTAGTAAGGCAGGAGCTACTATTACCCTTATTTTACTGATGAAGAAACTAAAAGTTAAAGAGATGAAATGACTTGCTCAGAGTCACATGGCCAGTAAATGTCAAAGACAAAATTTGAATTCAGGTCTTTCTCACTCTAAGTCCAGTACTCCACACACTATAAAACTATAACAATGTCACTGACTTGAGAATTTAATTATTCAACACATTCAGGAGACACATACTATGTGAAATCCTCTATATTAGGTACAGGAAGAGAGCACAAAGATAAATTAGGTGGAGTATCTTGCCCTCAACAAGCAAGACATCAAGTAGGGGTGATGAGAGGTATACACAGATAAATGGAATACAAAATATGAATATGTGTATAGGAGGATGGAAAAATACAATGAATTCAGATAAGGGAGACATCACTTCCATTCTTGTCAGGTAAGGATGGTATTTGAATTGAATTGGGTATTTGAGGTGGTATTTGTTCTGGGCATTGAAATATACATGGAGCCATTTAAATGAATGTGTACATTTTCCTGGATTATAAAACAGATCAGAAAAACACAAAACAAAACTTTAATGTCAATATGTTTAAACCAAGGGCGTTCTATTGTGTAAAACACTATGTACTCAATTTGTCTGGCCCTAAAAATGAAACACTAATAATTGAAGTACTGTTGCATATATTGTGTATTCTGCTGGAAAGCTGCATTTTGAAATATTCCCTATTCTTATTAATTTTGTAAATTTGGCAACAGTTTCCTGCAGGGCCGATAAAAGCCTGGGCTTTTAGTACCCTTGCCAAACAGACACACTTTGTACACCGTAAGCAGAGTCAACTCAGTTAAAGTCAAGGATGATACAGGAAGCCATAAACCCTTTTAAAATTATATCTGAAGGGCTCTGAATTTGGAACCAGGGACTTGGTTTGAAATCATGGAGGAAGAAGTTTATTACCTCCTACCTTGGGTAAATCATATACATGTCAATAATTTCTATTTCCTTATTTATAAAATAAAGGGGTTATTTAGCTCTCATTTAGCTTGAATATTCTATAATCTTTTGAACTTTTTTTTATCAAAATTGCACAGATATGTAAGAGAGAAAATTTGTTCTAGTGAATTCCATTTTAAAATATATTTTAGCATAATGTCAGAGTGAAGAGTATTTTTTTTAATAGTTAAAAGGAGATGGATTCAAATCACAACTCGTTTACTTACTACTAGTGTGATGCTGTATAAAATATTTCAACCTCTCTGGACTTGTTTCTTCAAAGAAGGGGGTGGGATATTATAATTTCTAAGGTCCCTTTCAGTTTTTGATCCTTGACTTCGTTCTGATTTAATTGTTCAAGTAGAGGGAGTACTGAATGGAAGTAAAAGTTTTTTCACTTGAATCTTGGCTCTTCCAGTTAAAGTTCCTCCTTAAATCAACATTTTAAGGAGAATGCCCAAGCCACCCAGATTCACCCCTAACTCTGCTTCCAGACTTTTGTTTTTCAGTGTCCCTGCTAGGTACCTTTATTTCCACTTTCCCTTTTCTAACTTCCCTTTATATGTTTTCTTTACCCATTAGAATGTAAGCACCTTAAAGGCATGGATAATTTTTCCTTGCACTTACATTTGTATTCCCTTTGTTTACTATGCCTGAAATATGGTATCCTCTTAATAAATGCGGGGTGACTGACCTCTTAATTATGAAATCATTTTGCATATAGTGTTCTGTGCATATATGTGGTTAGGCACATAGTAAACATTCACGTGTGACATGTGCCCCTAACTGGTACAGGTCTGCAAGGCAATGCTTAGCTGTGATGTCACTAGTTCCAAAGCCCAAGAACATCATTTTGGGTCCAATTGTGGCAGCACAAGGCAAAGTTAATTGATCATATGTGCTTATTTGGGGTTTTAAACAGTATGTGGTTACTCTAGGCAGAGGGATAAGTATATTAGGGATTAAGGGAACTGGGTCTGATCTGAACTCTGCCAATATGTGACTGTGTTACATTGGAAAATTCATCTGACCACTCTGTACTTCAATTTCCACAAGGATCAACAAAGTTCAGACATCATAATAATAGAAAAAAAATACTTGGCATTTTTATAGTGTTTTGCAGAGTTTTAAAAATTCCTTTTTTATTGTTAATTTCATAATCATCCAATAATACAAATATTTTATTATACACAAAAAGGACAAAAAAGTATACTTGCACATATATTATTTGCTAAATCCTTCCCTAGCTCTATTTCTGGTTCGGACTTTGGGATAATAATAAAAAAATTTTGATTTTTAATTCTTCTGCTTCTGGTTCTTGGCTTCCTTCCTTTTTTTTTTGCAAGTCACTTAATTTCTCTGTGCCTCAGTTTCCCCCATTTCTAGATGTAGATTTTATCATCTGCATAGGCTGAGAAAAATTGTATATCATAAAGCAATATATAAATGTGAAACATTTCTACTTCTAGTGCTACTACTACTAATTATAGCACACAAGCATGAAAAAATGAATACACTTTTATTCCTTGAAGGAAAAAAAAACATACAAGATCTACTAGGTTGGTTGAAAGAGGGATAGAAATTGGACAGAACAGTGGAGATAGGGGCTCTGCAAGTATGAGAGAGAATCTGAAGGATGAGGCCAAACAAGGCTTAATTTGTAATGAAAAAGGAGCCAACTTGGAGGTGAGGTGCCAAGTGAGATGGTAATTTTACAGTTCAAAAAGAGAGATTTTTCAAGTGTCCTAAAATGCAAAAGAAAAGTGGGTTTCTAAGGACTTTGAAGGAAACCATGGCTTGATTAGAATACAAGGAGAGACTTGGGTCACTGGCATTTATTTAGAACTCATGACAAAATGGGTGAATTCTTATCACGCCATTAATTCTGCCTACGCAGAGACTCTTAACCTGGGGTCCATAGATTCCTTCTGCAGATAGATTTCAAGGTGGGGAATCTGTGAATGAAGAGGAAAATATTAAATGTTTTCACTAAGCTTTATTATTTATCATTTGTTTCAATTATCAATGTAGGCCAAAATATTATCCTGATTAGAAGTTGATAGATTTTCTGCAGATTGACAAGGGTATCCATGATACAATAAGTGATTAAGGACTCTTGACCTAAAGGAAAGAGGTCTTGGGGTGACCTTTAGAGGTGTCTTGATGTCCTAAGATGTTGTGTTCTATCTGTTCTAACAGTACATGAACAAACAACACATGGTTTTAGTAAAGAGTGGTCAGAATTTGACCCTGGGAAGATGGAAGACGGCTGTAATGTTAATTCTTTAAAATAAAAGTGCTTCAAGAAAGCCAGAGATAAATCCAGTTACTATAAACAAGGCAAGGAGAGGCTTACTCATCACAGAAAGAAGTGGGGCTCATTAAAGAAGGTAATTATTACCTCTGACATACCAGTCTGTGTGCTGCTTTAAATTAAAGTTCTTAACGAGGCATTTCATTGTATATCCTCAACTGAGGGATTTGAGGAAACAGCCTTCCTTAAGAAGTTGATGCAAATGGGAATACTATGCTCAAGGCTTTTGGTGGTGAAGAGTTTGGTAAAGTTGGGATGTACAATAGCAAAAAAAAAGGGGGGGTTTAGTGAAGAATTCCTGTTTATTTGAATAAACTATGAATAGACTAATAGAAAGTGCTTATAAGTGGGAAATACTCTTTTTTCTGCATGAATTTTGCTTATTAATTTCAACATGAATCAAATAACCCACAGGCAAATGCTATCTGTAATCTTCCTAGAGATTTAACCAGTTTAATTTTTTTCCCCAGACTTCTGACTTAATCATTGTAAGACGGTCCCTAAGTGAGGGGACTCATCTACCAATTCAGATTAGAATTTACTCACAGGGAAAGTGACATGACCAGAGTCACACAGCCTGTGTGTTTCAGAGACAAGACCTGAAAATAGATTGTTCTGATGCAGTCTATCTCTCTAACCATTGTGCCATGCCGCTTCTCTTTGAGGAACCATCTTGAATAATTTTTAAATATAAACTAGTGAAATTTTGCATGATTGCATTGTAACACTTCTAATTACTTTCTTTCTCTCTTGTCATTGTTTCCTCCTTTTTCTTCTTTTTGTTTTTGCATTATTCATAGATATGGGGGCATGTCCTTCATTTTTTATAGACGTTTGTGGCCAGACTTACATGATTTGATATCAGATTTCTTTTGAATAAGAATTTGTCTGAAAAACATCATATAGGCGCTTTATAATCCTGGAGGTAATCAGAACTAACACCTACCTGCTTTAAATCACTTCATCAACAGTTACTTTTTGAGCCCTCGTTCCATACCCATAACTGGGCTAGGTACTCTAGAGAACTGGGTTTTATTATTCCGTTTTGGTAGGAAGGGACATCCTACTGACAGCCCCTCCTTCCCCCAATATGTCCAATTTATGTATTAGGGATGTGTTAATGGGGTTCTCCTGCCCTAATTTTTAGAATTCCTCAACATCAAAGATAATTCTCTAGCCCATTGCTGGACAGGAAACGCAGCTGGAATGTTGCTCAGATGGAAAGTTAGCCTTCTACCTCATTTCTTGAGCATATAGCTAAATTCATGAAAACCTATGGACCATTAACGTGATTTCCCTAAGGACTGTAACTTGTACCTTCTAAGAGTAAGCTATAGTATAGTAATTTAGTAACCTCATTTTCTCTACCAGGCAAGTAGCAATGTCTACTGGGTACCCAAGAGGTGTACAAGTTCTAAATAGAGCTTGTGATCTGTACCCACTATAGAAGAAATCATTCTAAAGTTTCAGTGTCTGTGAGCATTTGAGTGTGACCTGGAATATTACTACCTGGCTAAAATCCATTTCCAGTTAAATTACAAACTTCTATTGTTATTCACCCGATTCTCTCTCAGTGGGACTTTCAAGGTTGGTTCATGTCCTTGGTTACCAAACAAAATGTACACTTAGGTCAAACAATCTGTGACATGAGCACTGATGTCGCTGTCTAACCCTGCTACATGCTCTTCAATTTCTGTGATGATGTAATGCTTAAAATATATGTTTAGTCTGTTTCAAAATAAATACATCATCTGCTGGTTTTGTTATATTCTTTCTCTCTAATCTTGACAACTAGAAGGGTCTTTCATTTGGGTCTCCTGGTTTGGTCTCTGCATCATGCGCAAATTATTGGGGAAATAGGCTACAATTTGTCATTTGAGATGCTCGGGTTTCTCTTTGTACTTTCTGTACAATTTAATGATGAAAACTTGGGTTTTAGAATAGAGGTGTTCGGAGTCAGAGTGTAGAGATTTCCAAGCTGTTTAATAAAACATCTTCACTATCTTTCTCTACATATACACACATACACATATGCACACAACTCACCTGACATTTCAGCAAACTGATTTTCATTGAAAAGTTTGATTCCATTAATGGAGTCCACTGGTAATTATTCTAATAGCCAGTGATAACAATGAAAAAGAATGATAGATGGCTTACTGTGTATTCTGGACCAAATTTCTTTACCTTTTTATGTTCCAGTCTTTCCATCCATACAATAAAGACAATATTAAATATTTTTTTCTCCCTTTCAAGGGTGTTGTGAGGATTACTTTGCCTATGCTTAGCAGATGTTTTAATGTTTGTTCTAAGCTGATGTGACAAACATGTCTTAATTTTTTTTTTTTTACAGATGAAGACACAGACCCTCAATCATCAGGAAAATTATTCAAATTTAAGAATAATTCACTGACAGCAGGAGTTTGTACTATAATTTTCTAAGGCTCACACCCAGACTTAGAAGGCAAATTCCTCTCTGACAAATGACTCATTGGAAGATATATGTGTCATTAAATGTATTTGAGAAAATGTTTGTAGTAAAATCAGTCAGCTAACTAGCATTTATTAGTGGCCTACTATGGGTCAGGCATTATGCTAAATGCTGGTGATACAAAGACAAAAAGTAAATATACACTTTAAGAGGAATCAGTCAATAAGCATTTAGTTATGTGCCTACTATGAAGCAGGGGGTGCTAAGCACTGGAGATACAAAAAGAAGCAAAGGACAGTCCCTGCCATCAAGGAACTCATGATCTAATGGAGGAGACAATCAAATAAATCTATACAAACAAGGTATATGCAGGAAAATAGAAAATAATTAACAGAGGGAAAGCACTAGAATTAGGAGGGGCTAAGAAAAGCTTTCATTGGAAGGTCGGATGTTAGTTGGGACTTGAAAGTAGCCAAGCAAGACAGGAGGCAGAGATGAGGAAAGAGAGAATTCTAGACATAGGGGATAATCAGACAAAATGCCTGAAGCCAAGAAATGGAGTGGGACAGCAAAGCATCTAGTGTCACCGTATTGATTGGTATTTGACAGTGAGTAAGGTATAAGAAAACTGGAAAGCCATGTGTGTCTGGTGGGGTAAATTAATTTAAGCAATTCTTCCTTAACATTTTCCTTGATCTTCTTTATGCTTCTGTAAAATAATGCATGCCTTTTACATGTCTAGAATGCACTCATTCCACATTTCTACTTGTTTAATCCTTACCTTCTTTCGAGAATCAGCTCAGGTGTCACTTCTTCCCTGAAGCCTTCTCTGAGTCCCTCACCCCCAAATCTAAATGTTCTCTTCCTCTTCAAATTTTCTAGAAAATCCTTCTAAAACTCTCACCTTTAACCTTGCATTGTGTTTATTTGTATACATGTTTTGTCTCCATTACTTGTTGTAAAGTTCCTTGAGGATAACAACTGCATTGGTTTTCATATCTGTATTCCTAACACCTAACAAAATGTCTTGTATATAGTAGTATATCAGTAATTGTTAAACTAAGTATTTGATTTTTTTTTAGTAAAGGCATGTGAATTTTCATTTTCTAGGGATACTTCCCTAAGAATGATATGTATTCTAATTTGTGGAGATGGACAGCATCCAGAAGAATCTTCCCCCTAGGCTCCTATATTCATCTTAACAAAACACTATCTCTATACTTTATCCTTTCTCTTACCCTCCAGCCTCATGGAATAGGTAAATAGCTCTCCTCTATAACCTCAGCCCTTCTACTTCTATTCCTGACTCCACCCCATGCAAACCTCTAATAGACTTAGTTAACTTCAGTAATTCTCTCCTTCCTTAAAAGCTTCAAGTTCATTCTCTCCCTAGCTTCCTTCTCTTCTAACCTTAAATACGTTCAGTTTTCCCCATCACAGGTTAAACCTTGAGTTTGATCCTTCTATGCATCCAAGTTATGTTTTAATCTTATTCCTCCCATTCACTAACAAATTACTCAAATTTATTATATCTCTGCAGATTCAACTTTCGATCTATCCATCCTTTTTTAAAAAAAAAAATTTATGCATTCTGACTTCCATATCCATTACTCTATTAAAATGGCTTTCTCAAAACTTATCACTAACCTACTTCTTGTATCACTGGGGAATTTTCTTTCCTTCTTCATGTTTTTGATCTTTTTGGAGAATTTAATGCTGTTTACCAACTACCTGTAGAAACATTTTCCTTCTTTGATTCCCATGGCACTGAACGTTTCTGATTTTTAGGGGCAGCTAGGTGGCACAGTGGATAGAGCACCAGCCCTGAAGTCTGGAGGACCTGAGTTCAAATCTGGCCTCAGACCAAATACTCGACACTTACTAGCTGTGTTCCTGGGAAAGTCACTTAACCTCAATTGCCTTGCAAAAAAAAAACTTCTGATTTTTTTGCTATCAGTGAGATCAACCTTTTTTGGATCATTGGGATGACTTCCTTTATCCTCTTACCTCCTAACTATGAACATTCTTCAATGCTTGATCCTTAGTTATCTTTCCCTTTCTTTCTATATTTCACCTTTTGGTGAACTCACCTGTGATCATCATTATATGGATGATGTGTCTTTTTACATATTTTATCCCTTTTTAGAATGTAAACTTCTTGAGGGCAAGGGCTATTCTAATTTACTTTTCTTTGTATTCTTAGCACTTATGATGGTGCTTGGCACAAAATAAGTGCGTTAAAAAACCTACTATTGGTTGATTGACTTCCCTATCATTAGTAGAGCCTTAACTTTTCCTGTACTCAATCTCATATTTCCAAGTGCCTTCATTTGATTCACTGCTTCTATATTAATTCCTCTCCCTCCACAAACTACTGTCTGATCTTTTCAACTAATCTGTTTGTTAGTGGCACCACCATCCTTCCTCTCACCCAGAATATTCTTCTTTCCTTCATTTCATCAAATTCTGTCTATCCATGATGACCATGATCTATTCCTACCTCTTTTTTTGAGCCTTGTCCTAAAATTCCATCCTATATTGATCTCACTCTTCTCTGAAGTCTTATTGAAACTATATTCAATGCTATGTGATTTTGGTGTTGTTTCATATATAATATATATACATGTACAAATACATTTATATTCATATATATGTATATATACATTCATATGCACACATACACACATACACAATATAATATCTACATAACACACTATTGTTACATAATGTATCATACATAACACACATAACACATATTATGTAACATAAAATAAGTTCATAACATACAGTATATATATACATTATATATATAATATATATAATATATATAATATATACATATATTATGTACATATACATTATGTACATATACATATTATGTAATATACATTATATGTACATGCATATAACATACAACTCCTAAATAATAGCATATATATACATACATAGCTACATATATATAATTATATATACACATTATGTGTATGTATAACATACAACTCTTAAGTGGCACAGCTTTGAATGTAATATGATTTTAGCCGTTACACACACACATACACATATATGTTGTTCAGCCACGTCTGACTCTTTGTGACCCCCATAAATCATACCGTCCATGGGGTTTTCTTGGCAAAGATACTGGAATGGCTTGCCATTTTCTTCTCAAGTGAATTAAGGCAAATAGAGGTTAAGTGACTTTTCCAGGGTCACACAGCTAGTAAGTATCTGTTACTGGATTTGAATTCAGGTCTTCCTGACTCCAGGCCCAGCTCTCTATCGATTGAGCCATCTTGCTGCTTCCATCTAACTATATATATGTATCTAAATACAAAAAGAACTCCTAAAACATATATAACCCATATATATCAGATATATAACAAGTATACATGTGTGTATATATATGCATACACATGTGCTTATGCACGTGTGAAACACACATATATATATAAGAGAGAGAGAGAAAGAGACACACACACACATACAGAGAGAGAGAGAGAGAGAGAGAGAAGGATAGACAGAGATAGAGACAGAGAATAAGAAAACTAGATTCAGGGAGTAGACTTTTCTCCCTAAGCAGATTATAAGCATGGTCCCTTAAGAGACCATATTATGTACTTCTCTTTTTTTCAAGCTGCATAAGACATAGTAAAGGCTCACTAAATACTTGCTAATTGATAATATTGAAGATTCTAAGTTATGCTGAGGGTTCCTTTCATCATGAGAGGGAAGGAAAAGAATTAGGAAAACACATGGTGTTCAGCATCTGTCTTAAAAATGTATGGAAGTGGTCATGGAGAGTGGTTTCAAATGACCTATAGGAAGTTGATGGGTTTCAACAGATTCTGTGACCATAAGAAACCTTGCCTTAACCTGGTACTAGCCTGTGTTGCGAGCAGTGTGATAGAGGTGATCTATTTATTGACCAAGAAAAAAAATTAATAACTAAAGAATACCACTTTTTTCTTTATCTGATAATAAGTGAGATGCTTAAGTCATCCTACAGATAGATGTATATTTTGCCATTTTAAGTTTTCCCAATTACATGACTAGTAGAAGAAACAGTTTTATGCAAAAAAAAAAAAAAAGAGTTAGGTTTGGAATCAGAGGGCCAGCTCTGATTTGGTGACCTTTGGTAAGTCACTTTACCTCAACTGTCAAATAAGAGGGTTGGCCCAGATGACTTTGAAGATCCCTTCTATCTCTCAATTTATAATTCTATGAAAATGAAAGCCATAAGTCAGCTCCTTGAAAAATGAAGCCAGGGAAGCCTAGCTGCCAGAGAAGCACACTAGCAATTCCTGGAGAGGATGGAAGCACATATGGGCTTTCTCTGATCACCCCTAGTTTTATGGTTTCAACAGATGAGTTTCTATGAGCCTAAGGAAGGGAAATTGATCTGCTTTGCTTACCTCTGGACAGTGGTGCAATGGAAAGCACAGAGGAGTGGTAGGGTTAAGAGGTTCAAAACTTATCTCTTCCACTTATAAGATGTGTGACCATAGGTCAGTCACTTAACTTTTCTGAGTTTCAGTTTCCACATATTTAAAATGGGTTTGTTATTTCATGTTACCACACAAGATTGTTACTAGGCTCAAATGAGGTAATTTATGTAAAGTGCTTTGCAAACCTTAAAGCTGCTCAATGAGTATCAGTAATGATGATGATGACATCAATGAAGTTATCTAATCATACTTTGCTTTTCCTTAGACTTTTACATATGTAGTTGGTATGGCTTCATTCTGAACTTGCTTTTATTTTCTTCTTGCTTCATCATAGACTTATCTTTTCTCCTCAGCCAGATTATGAGTTTCCCAAGGTTAGGGTCTTTGTTTCAAGAGAGTAGCTTGGCACAGTGAATAAAGTCATTGCATTTCGATTGGATTTGGTATCCTTGCATGTCAAAGTTCACATCCTGTTCTCAGACAGTTGATAGCTGTGTATTGTGAGTAAGTCACTTAACCACTCTGACAATTTCCTCATCTGTAAAGTGAAAGGAGTTTGAATATTGTTCTTTAAGGACCCTTTCATCTCTAAACGTAAATCACAAGAGACTTGAGTTTAAACCCCTTCTTTGGTACTTATTGGCTGTGTGAACATTTCAAAACCTCTATGTTCCTCAACTTCCTAATGACTGTTTGAGGAAAGTGCTTTTAAACGTAAATGTTCCATGTCACCATGGGATGTTATTTTTACATTAGCACTTTTTTTTTTTTTTTGGTCTCTCCTAACATTACATTAAGGGGCAGGTAGGTGATGTGATGGAGAGATCACCAGCTCGGAGTCAGGAAGACCTGAGTTCAAATCCAGCCTCAGACACTTAATAGCCATGTGACTCTGGGCAAGTCACTTAACGCTGTTTGCCTCAGTACCTCATCTATAAAATGAGGTGGAGAAGGAAGTACAAAAAAATTCCAGTATCTCTGCCAAAAAAACCTCAAACGAGGTCATGAAGAGTCAGACACAACTGAAATGACTTGAATAACAACAAAAACAAACATTACATTAACCCCACAGTGACACACATAGGAGGTGCTCAATAAATGTTTGTTGAATAAAGAAAAAAAAAGATTTCCCACCCCTTTTCTCTGACAACAGTTATGTAGCACTGATAGGGTTAGTGCTTGTGGAGGGAGAAAAATAAGAAAATGAAGTGAGAGAACCTGGTGAAGCCTGTGAATGATGTGAGAGAAGCAGATTGCTATGATTTTATAATATAGGTTTCTGTGATCTACACAACCCTTTAAGCCTCTGGATTGCATTCTAAACTGATATTTACTCTCCGAAACAAACTGTGTTCATAGAGTCAAAACCAAAGGGAGCTCACAGGTTATCCAATCAAAGGTCATACAATTAGAATTTGAAGGGTCTTTAGAAGTCATGTGTTCAAAACCTCTTTTTTATAGAAAAGGAAACTGAGGCCCAGAGACGAGAACTGAATTGCCCAAGGTCACATGGAGTTTATTCAGCTGAGCCATGTTTCCAACCCAGGTCCTTCAATTCTAGAACAATGCTTCTCTCCTCTGTGCTCTTCTGCCTGCTCAAATGTTCACTCATCTTCAAGAGTTAACTGCCTTGCTTTAGGTGCTGAAAACAAAATTCTTTGCCTTTGGGTCCTGAGCCATTTGGCTGAAAATATCTGCACTATTGGAAGTGCTATGTGTGCCTTTCTTTCTGACATTGACTGTATCATTTTACATTTTAAAATCAAATTCATACTTCATCATTGTTATGGGTAACACTACATTTCTCTTAGCAACACTGTACACAGAGGAATTTGTTTTAGGAGGTGTCCTGAAGCCTGCCTTGTCTTTTCCTAATTTATTTTGAAGGCAAAATTCTAGGCCAAAGTCAGTCCTGGAGTTTGAATGGTTTGTTCAGGAAGATCTAGGGACTACTCTAAACTCCCCTTCCTGAGAGACCCAGTGATCTTCGGAGAGTCACATCTGTTAGAGAGATATTATTGAAAATAACAGGTTTGAAAGGAAGATGTTCCACATTGCTGCTTCTTTTCACAGTTACTGATAAGCAGAAGCAATCAGAGGAATTTTGGTATTTTGAGAAAACATCACAAAATGAACCTGGGGTAAGCAACAGAAATTATTTGAGGAAAGAGGGAATCATTGACTTAGGAAGTTATAGGGTCAAAGGTTGTGAAACGCTGGTACAAGGATACTTTTTGGGAGGCTGATTTAGGAGTGAGGTGGGTCAGGAGAGGAGAGCTGGGGTTGGGGGCTTATTCCAACCATCAGTTGCTTCCTATTTTAACTAATTATTTTTACTAGATGTTAATTTCCATCCTTTCTATGTTGCCGAGGGACTACAAATATAAAATTCTGTGCCCTCCATGGATTCCATACTGTGAATCACAGACCTGATTGCTGCACCATAGTTATGGTTCTGTCAATTAATTAGTTGCCCATAGGAACTCAAGTTAGTGCCATAATTCATAGGGTCTACCAAGGAAATCATTGGTTCAATTGCACAGAAGGACTATTTGCTTTTTGTTTAGCAGATGCCAAGAACCCCAGTTATGGTTACACATCATAAACAACAGGTTGCGATTCTTAGACCTGAAAAGGTTTTGCAGTTTGAGAAGCTGAAAATGAGGATTGTCTGTGTAGAGAACACAATAAAAGCCTCCATCTCTCCAAGAGAGGTGCTCCAAACACCATATCCTGAGGAATCTAACTGAATATCAGTGGAGGTAAAGTGGATATAAGAAAAATGCCATGTGTATGGAAAGCATTAGGAAAGGTCATATATTTCAAGAAAGAATATTGTTTACAAGGAGTGTTAATAGGTTTCAGGGGAAATGTTAGTTTTTTTTTTTCCTGGCTAAAATAGCTACTGTAAGTTTTTAATGGTTAATCATTCATTCCTGAATTTTTATATTAAGCATTTCATATTACTTTATTGACTTAACTTTTATGCTCTTCTTCATTTTGACAGTAAAGAATGACCAGGCAATACTCTTTGAAAATTGGAGACCATTTGCAGCTGCTCTCTGTTGAGAAGAGTGAATAATAGGGTGCCCTCGAGGAATTTCCAAGGTATCACTCAACAGAAACTTTTGTGTCTGAAGAAAACTAGATCATTTTATCATGGTAGGCATACTGATATGTTTGCTTTAATAAAATGCCATATTTCTGCCTTTAATCTCTTGTCAACCAGCTATTAAAACCCCCCAAAGTGCATGCGTGCAGCACATGTAAACACTTGTGGTTTGGAGGCTGCCACAGAACATACTAATAAAGCATGTAATTTGTGTTTTGTGCACAGACTGTAATCATTTATTGAGTGGTAGAAAGAAGTTAGAAAAGGATTTTCTCTAACTTTAGCCAGAAAGTCAGTTTAATTTCAGTGCCCCATGCAGATGTCTACATACACAAAAGCTCATGTCCTGAAATCACTCTTGAAAAGCACAAAGAAGCTCCAAAAATAATTATTGGGCAAGATATCAAAAACAAAAATGTAAATTCATTTATTACATAAAAAATTAAATTATACTGGTGCATATATCAATGACGTGGGGTATTAAGTATTCTATGCTCTCTTTAAAAAGCTATGCCCTGAAGACATTATTATTATCATCATCATCATCATCACTATCTTTGTTGTTTTTGTCTGTACTTGTTATTTCATTTTGATGTGTAATCTCCTCCTGACAATAAAAATCATGAGATCATAGATATGGAGCTGAAAAGAACCTTAGACGCCATCAATTCCAATCCCCTCTTTATACAGATCAGGAACCTGAGGCCCATGAAGTGACTCTCCAACCTCCTACCTGTAGAACTCTGTGAATCTTAGAGATGGATTGTATCCTGATATGATTTTAATGAATACCAGAAGCGGTTAGGGAGCCACTGCTAACACTGCTTCTGTGGGCTTGGGTAAGTGCTTTAGCATCTTCCAATTCACATTCAGCTATTTCCTACTGGATTTGGAGTCAAAGGGAATGGTCAATGTTGGCCAGGGTCATTTCCTTCTTCTGAGCCTCAAAATCTTTTGCCGCCCCTTCTATCCTGCAGGTTATGCAGGGTGAAGCAGTAAACAAAAACTTGGTTAAATAAATAGAATATCTGCTGAAGTTTGTGGAACTCCATGAGTTTGTGAATTTATAGGAGCTGATTTTCAATGAAGAAATCCATTCAGTTTCCTAGGTTCCTCAGGCAAGTGGATCCATGTTTGATTTAGATAGCTGAATAGATTTGGAAGGGATAGGTGTGGAGGGGGCTGAATGGAATCCAAGAAGGATGCAGTTATTCTCTTCAAGAAACAATTTGTCACACTGAATTTTTCTTGAAACAGAAAACTGGATCATCGCGCATGCAGGTCAGAACTCTGATTAAGTTAAAATTTGCCAGATTTATCCACCAATTGAAATGAAACCAAGTTTCCTATCACCACCAAATTGTAAAACAATTTCTTCATTCTTAACCTTCACCTATTGGATCTAACATGTTCAGACTCAGAAGTGGGAGCGCAAAGAGCTTTGTGTAGCAATGAGATATCAGAGAAGTCTTTGTGAAAATTTGTAAGGAGACAACAAAGCACACCTTCTTTATGTTCATGGAGATCTCCGGACTTGAACTGAAAACAAAACTGCTCCCAGGGGTAGAGACATGATCAAAGCATGGGAGACAGACCCCTCCTTAGGATTATACCATCCTGCCAGAGGTACCAGGTGGGAAGCAAGATCCCAATAGTCACCTCCATTATTTCTGTGGTCTGAAATGTATTTCTATTTCATCCCTCTGGGAAATAATCGTAGACATAAAGACATTAAAAAAAATCAGACCACTCAGCCAAAAGGATTGTTGCACTCCAGTTTTGTTGCAACAAAAACTAATGGATGCAGTGGCAACAATAATGATGATAATAATAATAACAACAATAATAATATCAATCACAAACAATTACTGGGTGGAAAAACTCTGAAGCTGGTTGACTTTCTGATTGAGATAAAAGATACAAAAGGTAGAGAGCAGCTATTTAAATAGCCACATTAAAATGAATATAATGAAAGTTATTGTATAACCACCTTTTAAAAATCTCTTATCTGGGGATTTCTTTCTTTCAATTTGATTAATTCTTCCTCCCACTCTCCATCTCCTAATCTTTGAAACATTTAGCTAATAGACATAAAAGATATATATATATATATATATATATATACACACACACACATATATATAAAGTTAAATATAACTTTATTTATTTATTTTAATTTTTATTTATTTTATTTTTACTTTATTTTAGCTCTTCTTCCAAAATGGTGGTTGGAATATTTAGAAGGAAAAATAGCAAGATTTTAGTTGATAATGGCAAAATTGTATTAATCTAGTAGACTGGAGACAGACTATTTTCTATATTCTAGAAGTGTCTACAATTTTTTAAACAAAAACAAAATCCTTAAACAATAGCAAAATTGCACAACCATATTGAATTTAACTTTCACCAGAATCTTATCCCAATGTCTTTGTGGCATGAAAAGAAAGGACTATTAATTTATAGAGCACCTACTATTTGCAAAACATTGTGTTAGGCATTTTTAATAATTATTTCCTTATTTGATTCTTACGACAATCCTGAGAAAATAGAGTTAGGTGCTATTACTATCCCCATCTTACAATTAAGGAAACTGAAGCAGATGGAGGTTAAATGGCTTACCCAGGGACACATAGCTAGTAAATATCTGAGGTCACATTTGAATTCAAGTCTTCCTAACTTCAGGCTCATCATGCTATTCACTGCACCGCCTTGCTGCCCCATGAAAACAACCCTGGGTGTCTGAAGGTTCAGTCAATGGCATATAAATTCTGGCTGTTCTTTCCATTGTGTAAAATCTTTTGAATATGGTCCAGATAACAAAATGTACACCTTCTATCTCAAAACCAACATAGTTAAGAAAATGAGTAATACCCAGGTTGGGGCACTAGGTGGTGCAATGGATAGAGTCAGGAAGACTCATCTTCCTGAGTTCAAATCCTTCAGATTTGGCTTCAGATACCTTACTAGCTGTGTGACCCTGGGCAAGTCACTTAACCCTGTTTGCCTTACTTTTCTCGTCTATAAAATGAGCTGGAGAAGGAAATGACAAACCACTCCAGTATCTTTGCCAAGAAAAACCCGAAATGGGGTTATGAAGAGTTGGACAAGTGAACAACAATTACCAAGCTGGTGATAAATTTTTCAACCATCGCATCTAAGTGAAGATCATCTACAAAATACATAAAATTAGGTCTCACATCAACAATGTCTCAGATCTTTGAAATACTTGAATTATATTAAATAGAAATCACACTTACCAGAACAACAATGGCATATATGGAGAGCCATTTCTATTTTAACTTATTCAGTCTAACCTAATCTACATAATTATGACAGTGATAAAGAACAGACCATTTTTGTTGTCCTGAATAAAGACAGAAAAAATGGAAAGGCAAGAAAAACTGTACCTTTTTGTTATTTTTTTTTTTAAAATGTACCATATGGGTTGCTTAAAGAATATAGGTCAAAAAATAGAAGAATGGAATTTCAAGGCTAAGAAAGGTTTAACAAAGGTTTTTGTGGTCTTAGATAGACAGCTAGAAGCAGTAATTCTTTTAAGAAATGAGTTAAATACTTGATAAATTCTTTAAATTCAGAATTAGATATCTCTCAGTATGGAAAGAATATTGAGAAGGGTCAGATTAGATGGCCAGAAGCCCCTTGTGGTCATCAGATTATATATCTAGAACAAGAAGGAACCTCAGAGGTCATTTGGTCTACCCTTTTTCTTTTACAAATAAAGAAACCAAAGTTCAGGGATGTGAACTTGTCTAAAGTAACACAGCTACTAAGCCTCAGAGGTAGGATTTGAACTGAGGTTCTCTGGCTCCAAACTCAGAGGTCATTCTACCAAATTAAGCTTCTATTCAAAGAAATAGAAGGATATAATCAGACATTCTGGGTATGTATTTTACTCAGTGTTTCCTCAGAAGCAAAATTACCAGGACCAATCACTAATGGCATTATTCTTATATCCAATCCATTTTAACAAGTGTCCCTTAAGTTCCTAGTTATGTGCAGGGCGCTTGTTTACTCTTAAATTCATCCAGCTCAGATGCTGTCATTATTAATTCAATCTAAGTTACTTATAAGACAGACAAGTGCCAGAATTTGCAGAAATCTAGATCAATTTAGAACAAATCACAGTGTAGCCCCAACTATCTGACATATTTTAATGGACTAAATCATTCATGCCATTCATTCACCATGATCTACAAAATGTGAATAGTTCTGGTTTCCTTTCTTCCTTTTATTCCTGCAATTTCCTATTCCTTGACTGAGAAAAAGGATCTGTTGTGAACAAAAAAGGCTATGATTCTTTCAGTGAGAGTTCACATTGACCCTTTGCCAAAGACATTGAGGGGATGCCTGCTGATTTGGGCTTTTCAGGTAGTACCTGCAATAATTAACTTTGAAATAGTCTTCAGATATAATTCAATAAGAATCTATTAGACACAGAGTTGCCTTTCTTAAAGTTTTGCCAAAAGGTAAGATAGCCATCAATGATTTTCCCCAAAGCATTCTTCCAGATAGGATTGTAAGTATTTCTAGGAATTTCAGCAACTTACCACATCCTTAATTATCATCTTAAAACAAATAACTTGGAGGTCACATGGTGAGGAGGCCACCAGAAAGAAGACAGGATGAGATGCATTTTTAGCAAATTGGTGAGTCAGAGATGGCGCCAAGATATTTTGAAGATTCTTCCTTGTGAACTTTGGAGGGGACTGGGCCTTTGTGGAAAGCAAAACACACTTGGCCTGTGTCATTCCATTCTTGGCTCCTCCATATATTCTGATCATGCTGGCCATATTGCTAGACATCCCAGAAAACACTTGAGGCAACATAGATAAAGTTTTATCTTCATGTGGTAGTTTGGGAAGCGTTTTTTTTAATCCCCTCAAATTGAGTGCCACAAGAAGCCCCCACACAAAATAAAATGTTTTACTGGAGAGCTCTGTGACATCTGAAACACTGATCCCAGACTCATCATAGCATCATTGTATTGATGAGCCAGCCAATGCCATCCTCAATCAAACCTCCTCTTTTGGAGCTGTGCCCTTGGGGGTATCATGTTCTATTATAAGAGAAGGGCCAGAAAAATCTCTCAATATGGAGTTGGAGTGTCTTTGGTGTAAAGGTTTGGTAACTTCTGAAGCAAGGCCTTATGAGAATTTACCTAAACCAGGCATTCCAGGTAAAGAAATGAATTTTCTTCTTCCTTCAGCCACATTTCAATGACCCTCATACAACTAAGAGAAATTCAAGACTGTTTCCAGGAGAACTGACCAGTGCTACCTAAAAAGGTTATTGTAATGGTAATCATGATGATTATTAGGCCTAAGGTACCAGTTTTCCCTTTTTGTATGACTTCCTCTTTGCTATATAAAGGAGACTATGCTACTCCAAACTGGTTCTGAATCATCTCAAAAGGCTGGAAAATGATAGTGCTGGGAAACTCTTCTCTACTCCTGTGCCACAGGGTCTGAGACCAAGACTACTGTTTAGTTCTACCATGAGGTGAGTATTTTATGTGGGCTGACCTTATTCTGTGATGTTAGTTAGTCATAGTTTCGCAGGTTTAGAGATAGAAAAGATTTTAGAGATCATTGCGTACACTCCTCACATTTTCCATGTAAAAAAACTGAGGCTTAGAGAGGTTAAAGGATGTGACCTAGGTTCCACAGACAATAAGTTGGACTTGAATACAGGGCCTCTAATGCTAAAGCCAGTGAGCATTCCACTGTACTGCACTGTGTCTGGTCTACTTAATCAAAACTCGCCCAATCTTCTGAATGTTACCTTATCCACTGCCTTTACTAAATGTGGATATTTTATTTATTAATTTATTTATTGGTAATGTGTCCCTTATTCTTTGCTCCTGATAGAAGTCCATACATCATGTTGAATATGATTCAGTAGATAGAGCTCTATTCCAAAGAATAGGCTTGAATTCCAAGAGTCACTTTTCACTTATGAGATGGAGGATGTCAAGCAAACCATTTCACTTACTAGAATCCCAGTTTTTTTCACCTATAAAATCAGGGTCCCAGTGAATCCCTCCCAGTTCAAAATCAGATAATAAACATTAAGTTACAATACAGGTAGTCCCTAATTTATAAATGGATGGCCTTCTCAAAGATACCAAATTAAAATTTTGGAGCTCACAGAAACAATTCCCAAGTCAAAGTTCAAAAAAGTGAAATACCAATACTCAGAGAACTTGTGTTGTTCTCCTAAGAAGTATAGTACTTGTGAGCTTTACCTGGGTTCTCACCAATCAATCAATTAATAAACATTTATTAAGTACCTACTATATACTAGGCACTATGCTAAGCTCTGGTGATGCAAAATGAGGCAAAAGACAGTCTTTACCCTCAAGGAGTTTATAATAAATATCAATATATAAAATATCAAACATACAATGTATGTTTGAACCTAGGTCTGCCAAACTGTACCCAGCATGCTATCTATCCACTGTATCTCATTGCTCCTTATTCTAGCAATCCATGATATAACTGAATGATAGAAAGAGGTAGAGCTCTGGGTCCTAGAGGCAAGGATCTATGTAGTAGAGAAGGGAAGAAGAGAAGGAAAAGACTTTTCTCCCTTTTGTGACACTTGGGGAAGTTTTAAAATAGTTGTTTTGTATTTGGACATCTCCTACCTTCCATTCCCATCTCTCTTACTACTCCTAGGTTCTCTCTTCCAAGGTTTCTTCATAACTAGATCCTTCATTTTGTCTTGACCCCCACTCTGCGACTCCATATGGATGACCTCTTTGTTCTCTGTGCTCCAAAATTGCTGGCCCCCAGCCTCTTTCCCTGAGAAACATTAGAGTATAACTGAAAGAACATTAGATATGTAGTCAGGAGGATACGAGTTGAAATACTACCTTCATATACCTACTAGTTATATGACGCTGGGCAAGTCAGTTAACATCTGTAGGCCTCAGAATCTTACCTGTAAAAGAGGAGTTGAACTAGATGGCCTCTAAGGTCACTTCTCTCATTAAAGCTCTGATCCTGTGAATAATGTCATAGGAGAAGGAATACAATTTGGCACTTGTCAACAATGTTAGAGAATAGACTCCTGTCTAGTTATTAGATGTACTGGATAATCTATGAGGTCACCTCCAATTCTAAGGTTTTGTAGCATACATTGTATAATTCACATGATATAATTAACTAATAACAACTAATCTCTTCTTGACATATTTTATATACTTTATAGTAAATACTGACTAAAAGCATTTTAAAAATTAACATTTTAAAAAAAAATTTTGAATTCCAAAGTCTCTATCTCCATTTTCCCTCTCTCTCATCCTTGAAAAGGCAAGCAATATATTAATTATACATATGAAGTCATGTAAAACATATTTCCATCTAGCATGTTGCAAAAGGAAACACATACAAAAATACATGAAAAATAAAGAAAGTAAAAAAATAGTATACTTCAATCTGCACTCAGAGTTAATTAGTTCTCTCTCTGGGGTAGATTGCATTTTTTCATCAAGATCCTTTAGAATTGTCTCGGACCATTCTCTTGATCATTTTTCAGTTGATCATTATTACCATATTGCTATTACTGTGTACAATGTTTTCCTGGTTCTGCTTGTTTCATTTTGTATCAGTTCATAGTAAACTTCCCAGGTTTTTCTGAAACCATCCTGCTTGTCATTTCTTATAGCACAAATAGATATTTAATCACAATCATATACCACAACTTGTCCAGCAATTCCCCAATTGATAGATATCGCCTCAATTTCCAATTCTTTGCCACCACAAAAACAGCTGCTACAAATTTTTTTTTGTAAAAATAGGTCTTTTTTCCCTTTTTTTGAATTTCTTCTGGATACAGACCCAGTATTGGCATTGAAAGGTAGAAAGGGTTCTTTGAACATATATTTGAATTGTTTTACAGAATGGTTTTTCCAGTTATAATTCCACCAAAAGTGCATTAATGTCCCAATATTTTCATATCCCTTCCAGGATTTGTCATTTTCCTTTTCTGTCACATTAGCCAAACCTATTGGTGTAAAATGCTACCTCAAAGTTGTTTTAATTTTCATTTCTCTAATCAATATTGATTTAAAGCATTTTATGAGACTATTGATAGCTTTGATTTCTTCTTCTGAAACCTGCTTGTTCATAGCTTTTGATCATTATCAATTGGGGAGTAGCTTTTGTTTTTATAAATTTATCACAGTTCCCTATATATTTGAGAAATGAGTCCTTTATCAGAAAAAAAAAAAACTTGGCTGTAATTTTTTCCAGTTTCCTGCCTTCCTTCTAATTTTGGCTGCATTAGTTTTGTTTGTGCATAAACTTTTCAATTTCATGTAATCTACCTTTTGACTTGGCAATACCACTACTAGGTCTGTTTCCAAAGATGATAAGGGAAAAAGGAAAAGAACTACGTTCTAAAATATTTATAGCAGCTCTGTTTGTTGTGGCAGAGAACAGGGAATTATGGGGTTGCCTGTCAAGTGGGGAATGGCTTCACAAGTTGTGGTACATGATCATGATTGAATTCTACTGTGCTATAAGAAATGATGAGCTTGATGATCTTAGAAAAAAACATGTATCCCTAGTGCTTAGCACAGTACCTGGCACATTGTTCGGTTGGTTCAGCTGTGTCTGACTCTTCATGACCTTATTTAGGTTTTTTTTTGGCAAAGATACTTAGAATGATTTGTCATTTTCTTCTCTTGCTTATTTTACAGATAAGGAAACTGAGGCAAATAGGATTAAGTGACTTGCCCAGGGTCACAGCTAGTAAGTGTCTGAAGCCAGATTTGAACTCTGTTCTTCTTGACTCCAGGCACACAGTAGACACTTAATAAATGTTTGTTGATGGATTGAATATAAATGTATATTAACTAATTGTACTTTTGCATAAAATGTGTAAAAAAAAATCAGGCAGTGTAGAAAAAGGCCTTTGAGGAAAGTTAGGACAAGTAACAATTATAATTAAAATGTAATAACCCTGTAAGTACTGTGCTATTTGAATTTGAAACCAACAAGTTTTCCATGAAAAAGGGTCCCAAGAGAGCAGTGATTTTACCTCTGAAGTGAGATGGAGTACATGCATGAATGTATTATTTGTAAATTGGCTGCTTATATCCAGTAGATCATTATTTGTAATAGTTCTAGATATTTATTTAAGGTCACAGAATTATAGATTTAGAGGTGGAAGGAATCACAGAAGCCATGAATTGCACGAACTGACTCAGCCAAAATCACACAGGTAATGAGTAATGCAATCAGGATTTAGACCTTATAGTTTTCTTACTTTAAATCTAGCACCCTCAAAATGGACCATAAGGGCAGATGGGCATTAAGAAAAACATTGATTCCAGGGATCAGAGAGGACATACTTTTTCTGTAGGTGACCACATCAGCAGTATTGTGTTCATTTCTGGATGCCACATGTTCCAAAGGATACCAATAAGCTGGATAATGTTCAGTGGAGAGTCACCAGGATGGTAAAAGGCTCTCCGTACACAATGTATGATAATATGAAGAAATAAGCTGGAGAAAAGAAGACTCAAAAGGACATGATATCTGTATTCAAGTCTTTGAAGGCCTGTCATGTGGAGAGGAATTAGACTTATTCTCTTTGACCCCAAGGACTGAATCATGAGCTATGGGTGGATATTAGAAAGAGATGACTTTGGGGCATAATGGCAGAGAAAGCTTCCTGATTATTAGAAACTTTCCAAAAGTGCAATGGGCTGCCTCAAGAGCTGGTAGGTTTACCCTCTTTAGCAATATTCAGGAAGAGGCCAGACAAGCACTTCTTAGGTATGTTATACTGTGGAATCCTTCTCAGATATGTGTTGGACTAGTGGCTACTGAGGACCTGTGAAACTCTAAGGTTCTGCGATACCACAGGCTTTCCACAGGTATGGGGAATACTTTAAAAAGCTAATCCCAAATGATATTTGGGAGAAAGGAACTATTAAAATACCTATATTAAAATTTTATTTCCTACTGAAAAATAAGTAACACAGAGCCAGAAAATGTGTTAGAGTTGAGTTTAAAGATAGATTCACAAGCAAGGCTACTTAGAGACATTTCAATGGCTGTCTGAATGAACTTTTCACCCATGTTACAATGTCAGAAATATACTTTTTTTGGATAATTACTGACTTTAATAGTATTTATTTTTCCAATTGCATGTAAAGACAATTTTTAACATTCATTTAAAAAACTTTTTGAGTTCTACAGTTTTCTCTTTCCCTGCCTTTCCTCTCTCCTCCCTAAAACAGTAATATAGGTTATATATGTACAATCATATAAAACATATTTCCATATTTGTTATGTTGTGAAAGAAGAAACAAATAAAAGGAAAAAAACACAAAAAGTAAAGTGAAAATAGAATGTGTTCAGACTCCATCAGGTCTTTCTCTGGATGTGGCTAGCATTTTCCACCATGAGTCCTTTGGATTTGTCTTAGATCATTGTAGTGCTGAGATGAGCTAAGTTACTCATAGTTGATTATCACACAGTGTTGTTGTTACTGTATACAATGTTCTCCTGGTTATGCTCATTTAACTTTGCATCAGATCATGTAAGTCCTTCTAGATTTTTCATGTCAGAAAAATACTAACCAAAAAAGAGTAATTTGTGTTATCTTCAACAAGTAAGAAAAGAAAAGAAAAGAAAAAAGGAAAGCCACCGGTACAAGGATACTCTTTGGAGGTCACAGTTTCAAATACTATCAAAACTTCAAATACTATTCAAAAACTTAGAATCCATCAAGGCATCTTCTGTGTCAAAAGACCTGTGAGAATTAGAATTCACCTTAATCGACTTTAAACACTTCATCTGCTAAGCATTGTCAGTTCTCTATTTTGTATGAATTGAATTACCTTCCATCCCAAGTCTAATAAGCCATACTTTTACATAGTGAACTTACTTAGCATCAGTCTAATAAAAAAAAAAATCTCATGTTATCTTGTTATTAACCTAGTCCTGGGTATAAATATAGTACATATTAAGAATTTAACATATCAATGAATTGGACATATCAAAGAATGTTAAAAAAAACAAACAAACAGTTCTTCCCAGTGAAAGTTTAAGGCTACTTTGATCCTATTGCATTTAGAGAAAAACAAGGGGTAGTGGGGGTTGATGTGGGGTGGGGAGGGAGACTATAATCTTTCATAAGGGAGCCTTTAGGGTATACAAATAGTAATTTGAAGAATGAGTGATTTCTTTCTGGTCCCTGGTTATATACTGTTCTAGTACTTCAAATGTTGTATATTTCCTGCTAGTGCTATTGCATTTTCACTAGATATGTTCTTCTTTTTGGTACTGTTTACTACTATATAGCAATATAAAGGTGATCTACTACAGAGAATAAATGATGCCCCAAATTCTTAAGAACAGAATGAACTGTGTGGCCCGAGAAAATCCCCTCTGTTCAGCCTTTGGAGCTGTCAGCTTATGCTAAATACAACTGTTGCATCTTATTTCTTCTGATGATTGGAGATCATCATTGTGCAGGAATGAAAAGGGTTGATTTTGATTATCCTGTAGTGGAAGTAGTCTTTCTGAAACGTTCATTTAGCTAAATTATTAAAATTTGATTAGAACATGTCTCCAATAAATCATCAATTTATTTTAATCAGGGCTGGGTGGGTTTGCTTCCTTTGGTGCTCTCAGTATCATGAGAGGGATACTGGAAAGAAAGGTTAATCTGGAAATGCCTGTAAGCATAATCAGCCTTTTTCTTAGTTCCCTCTAAACAAGGAAGATCACTTATATCCATGGATTATTTGTCCAATACTTTTTCAAGGTAAGTTAGTTAATGAAAAGTAAATTCTCTAGAGAATCTCTACTTATATCTTTTTCTATATTGATCCATTTAATATCTTTGCTTTTGTGTTTAATCCAGTGTATTGGTATTTTTGTTTGCATCAGAGAGGAACATAGGAAAGATAGTTTGATTTCATTTGGAGGTGGGGGTGGAGGACAGTTAGGTTCTAAAACTGTCTCCTCCATTGGCTAATCGTGGGACCTTAAGAGTCTTTGAGCTCTCTAAATCCATTTCTCCATTTGTAAAAAAAAAAAATGTTTCTTGCTATTGACCTCTTATAGGAAGCAGAAAAAATTGCTAATAAATTAAGTAAAGGTCTTTAGATGACCTCCAGTTATTCCTTTCTGGAGCAAATTTTCTAAGTTCCTTGATAATTATGGTGGTTGTTACCTTAGTGCCTAATGTAATAATGTTCTTGTATATAATGCATACTTATCAATGGACCTAAGGCTGTGAGTATCCCAAAGACATAAGAATCAAGATTTACAAGAAAATAAACTGACCTTTAAGATAATGGACATGGGGCTGTGAGTATCCCAAAGACATAAGAATCAAGATTTTGCAAGTAAGTAAACTGACCTTTAAGATGTCCTTTGCAAGCAGGTGGATAGAGGAAGAAATCTGGTCCTAAGTAGTACTATGTCTATTTTCTCATAAAGGCTGTCTTAAAAGGCAATTAACTTTCACCCTCCTCCATCACCCTCTTTTTAGAAGACTCCAAGTGCTTACCCTAATTTTAGTCCATGCCCCAAATGTTCCATTTTATTTGCACTCAGTTTCTTCTGATGCCTTTCTCGCATTGTACCTTTCTTCAGTCTGAGTACCAAAAGTGGAAAAAGGGAAAAAACAACAACAACAAAAACTGAAAGGGAGGCTGATGTAAGAATCGAGAATCAGAAGGTGAGATGTGGGACTGGGACATGTGTTGGTGAGAGTATCAATTATGGTTTAGTCACTTTTGCTTTTCATATTTTCTTCTCAGCTTTATGAGTGGCCTTCTTTGTTATGTCCTTGATTTGAAGGTGAGAAGAGAGAAACAATTAGAATTACCAGGGGTGGAAAATGAAGCAAAAAAGTTTTTTTTCATAACATCAGTATTCCTCTCTACCATTGTTGAGTCCAGGTTAGCTCACACTTACATTCACTGTAAGTTATTTGAGCAACAAAAGTAATCAGTCCTAGCTCTTTCTCAGCAAATCTTTTACCTGTTTGCTAAGGTAGCAGTCATAACTATGGCCATTCTAAATACAAATAATGATTATGGTGCCCAATTTTAAAATACTTTTGTTCATAGAAACAAGATTTTATTTTCATCAATATGAGCTCCTTGAGCATTGAATCCATGTGTTGCCCATCTCTCCATCTCCCAAAGTGTCTAGCATTGTACTCGTAAAAACTCTTTGAGGTTATACTATAGGTATTAATCTCCCCATTTTACAGAAGAAAATGGAGGCTCTGAACTTCACATGCTTAGATCAGGCTCCCTCAACTATTGAAGGATGAATGCAGGATTTGAACTCAAATATTCTTGGCTCCAAGTTCAATATTCCCTTTAAAACAACATTTGGTAGATGTTTGCTCAATTGGAAGAAAAAAAATTCCCTAGCCCTGCTTTAGAAGAATATGACTTTATTTTTAAAAAATGGACAAAGATGATTACTAGCAGTCCTCCATTAAAGTTCTCTTCCCATCCCTTTTCTTGGCCTAGAGGGGAACCTATGCTTTCAGAGACTATGTAGTTGAGTGCAAGTTCTGGGTGGGCTACCAAGTAGAACATATTTTGGCTAAGTCTCATAAAAGACTGTGTGTGTGTTATCTGGGGACCAGCTTCACTAAGTATACAGTGCTTAACATAAGAACATACAGTGTTGTGAGTGTGTGTGTGTATGTGTGTGTATGTGTGTGTGTGTGCTCATGAATACAAATGGGCTAACCCTAACCCTGACCCTAAATTTGTATGTGTGTATGTATGTGAATGTGTTCATGAATGCAAATTCTAGGGAGTATTTCCCCATCCATAGCAGGTCAAAAAGACCATTTACATTGAGATTGCAATCCACATCAATGGAGGTCATATCCCTACTAATCAAACTACAAAGCTCTGAAATATTATAATAAGCTCATGATTGACAAATCAAAAGCAAAACAAACAAACAAAAAGCTAGAGGAGAGGTATCATATCATTTTATGCTTTTGTATTCCAGCCAGATTAGGCTCTGGGAGACTAAACTGACTGACTGGATTGTTTTGAGGAGTTTCAAAAGACTGGGAGACTATTTCCACAAAGGAGATAGGACTTTCTTTGCCCCTTCAAAAACCCACCACATGATTCTTCCTTTGGGCAAAGGTGGAAGGGAGAGAGGGAAGGTGGACCATAAGGCATGCTTAGGACACCAGTTATTCTTGGGGCAAGTCTTGATCTTTGAAGGAGTGGAAGAGATTTGGAAAAGCAATGAATGGAGTTGAAATGACTAAAGATGAAATGGAAAAGTCTCCAAAGTCTCCATTGTCAAATGTCGACTTCTCAATTTTGCCTGGAGTTGGTTGGGCCTGGCACCAAGACTTCCATTTAACTGGAGTATTCTAAGTAGCATGAAGATTTAAAGAAATTTCTTAAAGAGCTTATGTTTCTCACAGAGGAGATCATTAATATTTGGGAGAACTGGTACAGTAGGTGTGATTTGTACCACTAGGAAGCTGTCTATTTGGATTTCAAGTTAACTGTGAAATAATTCGGATTATTTCTTTTCATGAACAATGTTCCAGTTTTCTTAGTGTTCATGGCACCATGCCCAGGGAAGGCATAGACTACTTAAAATTTTTCCATTGCCTTAAAAAGGATTGCATATGATTAAAAATTTGCCAAAGAATGATAAGTGCCAACTGACAAATTGTAAACTATTTTAATATGCTTTGGTTCCTCTACGGTTTTCCCAGTTCCTTGTTACCATTTTGGCTACCAAGATTTACACTGAAAAAATACATAATGAAGTACTGACACAAAGGAGAAGGGAGATTCCAAGACGACTCCAGGACTTCTAGTGTAGAAAACAGGGAGGATATTAATACCATCAACAATATCTGGCTTAGAAAACATTCTTAAAAAAGCTTAGGTCCATGCTATCCTATTAATGTTGAGTAAATAAAGGACACAGCCTTGATTCAATTCGACAGTTACTTATTAAATGCCCACAATGTTCATGGGAGGGTGCTAATTGTTAGGGGTTCAAAGACAAAATCTAAATGCCCTTGCCCTCAAAAAGATTATGTTCTACTGGGGATAAGGGTGAGTTCCAAAATGTGCATAAATAAGTAAATAAAAAGTAAATTTGAGTGGAAGAGAGTAATATATAGTTTAATTTTTCTTTTCCTGTTCTCTTCTGATACTTTCAAAGACTTGATTAAGCTTTGTTCTTAAGTCACTTTGCTTTTTAATTGAGTTAATTTATTTTTAAAAAACGGTCCAGGAAGGGTAATTGTTTTCAGTTGTTGATCACAATTGAATTCATTTCTAAATTCAAGAATGCTTGCAAAGTTGTTGACTCAAGAGTTGTGGTTTTCCTATTCTAGTGAATTTTTTTTTTTATTCTGACTCTAAAGGCAGTACTCAATCTCTTCCCTGATCTGAAGTTCATTGCTGAATGTACTTTTTTTCCTTCTCTTTTTTTTCTATCTTTTTCCCTTTTTCATTTGGGCCACTGTTTCACTTTCAAGCTTGATCAATCTCTCGTTTAATTGTTTCAAATTACTTTGCAGTGAAAACAGAGAGATAGTTGATCTTATGGGAATTGAGAAAAACTTTTTATCTTATTTGCCCTTTGGGTATGTAATGCCCCTCTCTACTTTTCATTTGCTCCAAATTTCTATTTCAGAAGAAAGGATAAAAGTTAGGATATAAATAAAATGGGGTCTAGATTAGACAGCTTTACTTCTGTAGATACTTGAAGACAGAAAACATAAATGTGCAACATACATCTATTGGCATGTTAAAAAGGATTGATTGTGGGGTGTCCACTCCCCATCAGTTTCAACATATTCCCCATCTTTAGAGAATGAACAACACATTGACATCTTTTTAAGAAGACAGTTAATAACTCTTGATTAGTTTCCAGTGACTACAAGCTGTCCATAGAATATTGACTGGCTGGGGTATAGGGTCCTGGATTCAGTGCAACCACAGCTTTGCAAAGGAATAAAAAACTAGGTAGACTAGGTCATCCTTCCTCTACCATCCTCCTCCCCCCCCTTTCTCTCCCCTTCCTTCCATCTTTCTTTCTTTCTTTCTGTCTTTCTTTCTACTGGGTGCAGGAAGTAGACAGGAAGAAAAAACTGAATGCTTGAAATTTAAATATATATATATATATATATATGAAAGAAAGTGAAAGGAAGAAAATAGAGAAAGTAAATAGAAAAAAGGAGGAAGAAAGAAAAAAGAAAGAGGGAAGGAGAGAGAGAGAGAGAGAGAGAGAGAGAGAGAGAGAGAGAGAGAGCACTTATTTGAAATCACAGCCATAATTTATGGCAAATAACCTCTTTAGCTGGGCAAGGCACTTATCCTCTCAAATTCTTAAATTTTCCTCATCTGTAAAATGTCCATAATGCTTTCCCTACTTTTAAGGAGTGTTGTGAGGAAAATGAGCAGTGTAGGATGGAAGATTTTTTTTCCTTTAGTTTTATATAAACAAAGACTAAGAATCTGGAAGGTTGGCTATCATATTTGCTTACATTCTTACCTTATTAAAATAACCAAGCTAACTGACATATTCTGTTTAAATGAGGCTTAAGAATCTGGAAAAAATAAGGTACTAGAAAAGCCATTTACTCCAGCTCTTTTACTTACTTTAGAAAATACCAATGTGCACCATTCATCTATTGGTCTGTATAAATGCCATTTAATCTGGCATTGCAAGTCATTTCACCACTTTAGCCTCATTTTTTCAAAGTGAAAGTAGGGGGTGGAACTAGATGACCTTTACTGTCCCTTTATATCTAGCTCCAAAAGGCCAGGCTCCTATTCATAGTCTTTAACATTCTAAATATACCCTTGTTTTGGCATCAGGGCTTTCAAGGGCATCAAGTGTGTATATATCAGCTTTGTGCCCTAGAATTTCAAGAGTAGGCAAGGATGATCAAAGATCATCTAGTTCTAGGCCCTCCATTTTACAGATAAGGATATTGGAGTCCAGAGGAGTGATAGGACTTACTCAAGGTCTGCCAGTTAATTCATTGAAGACTAGACTTGATCCCAAATGTCTTCACTTCCAATCCAACAGTTTTCACAACGTTTTTGAATAACAGACCTGTCAGCAATCATTTGTCATTTCTTTTTCTGTTTATGTTTTAATTGTAAAGAAAGTTTTAGTTTTAAGCAATTGTTTATGTCTCCCTTCTGAAGTATTTCCATATATAAATAATGATTGTCCTTGGCTCCATAATGGGAAAGGTAAATGCACGAAAGGAAGGAAGGAAGGAAGGAAGGAAGGAAGGAAGGAAGGAAGGAGGGAAGGAAGGAAGGAAGGAAGGAAGGAAGGAAGGGAGGAAGGAAGGGAGGGAGGGAAAGGAAAGGAAAGGAATGAAAAAGAAAAAAGAGAAAAGTATCTTTGTGAAATAAGAATGCTTTCCCTGATGGCTTATTATCATCTTAGGTACAGAAACTAAACAAAAAGCAATTTCCTTGAAAGTTAAATCAATAATTCCTAAATTGGGTAAATATACTTCTCTAATCAGGTACAGGTACTCTGTGGGACCACTCCAACCCTTTTAGGTATGTGAAATAGGTTTTCAGCAGAATTTTTTGTTCATGTATTGTATGATTTTATGTTGAATATTTGGAAGGTAAGTTGTTGTTCATATCTAATTTTGTCTTCTTTTTTGAGATCTTTACAGAAGTGCTACTCAGATACAGTACTTAATCTTGAAATGGAAGTTCCCTGGATTCTTGAAGGCCATACCAATTCAATGAAGTCTGTATTAGATTCCACCAAGTTGGAACAGCTGTGCATATGTGTCATTTGTGAGTCAACAAGCATTATACGTCAGGTGATAGACTCTCATCTGCTGCCCAAGGACTAGTCAACCAAGCTAAAATTAGAGAGACAGTATCAAAAACAATGACATGGTGATATTTTGGGGGGTCACAGTGATGCCTGAAACAGACAAAAATGCAAAATGTCATTTGATAGCATATGATTAGTCTCCTGTTTCTCCCACCAATCAGAATAAGTTTGGCCACAGAGATGAAGGAATCTTTGAATCTGAGAAGTGTATAAGTACGTGTGCATGCATGTTCACACGCACATGCATATGTGTATAGGTATGTGTGTACATATGTATATACACACAAATATATGTGTGTATATACATAAACACTCAAATATATTTCTAAGTATACATATATGTATATGAATGTATTATACATTATATATATATATATTATCATAGTCTATGAAATATATACTTTAAAATCCTCTTATTTTTCTTTTGAGTATGGTTATGTTTCTTTGTCATGATTTGGTTGGACTAAGTTATCTCTAAGATTCTTTCTAAATCTTTGATCCTCTCTGGAAAACAGAAATCACAGATCCATCAAGATGCCAAGAGATTATATTCTCCCCACCGCAAATGTTAGTTATGTCAACTTCTACAATTTTTCTCATAGGACAGAAAGATGAGCTTTGATTGTTCTTTTAGGGATGGGGTAGGGAAGGTCAAGATTCTCATGGTGGAGTACCTTTAACTTTGTATTCAAAATATGAAGGGGTGGGAGTGGGGGCAACCCCCAATGCCCTTTATTAAAAAAAGCAAAGTAAGTTTTAAAAACCATAATTATTAACTTAACAAAGGAAGACCAGAGCTATGTTCAAAGAATTCATGTTTGAAGTGGTAGATAATCCTGTAATTGCTACTTCTCAGTATAATTCTGTATATATGTGGGAGAAAGCCTTTATTTAAATCATGGGCACATTACACATCAAAGCAGTTTCTGTCAAGGATGCTTTTGTTGCTTTAATTCTTTTTTTTTTTTTAATATGAGAACTAGTTTTCAGTTGAAGGAAACATGAGGAAGGGATGGAAAAGAAACTCCCATTTGCACTTTCAAGTGAATTCTGTTCTATCTCAGAGAAAATGCTATGCCATTTGCTATATTAAATCATTCCATCTAAAGTAAGAACCTTCCCACTCCCACCCCCAACACACATAAAAAACATAAATATACACATACATATGTATGTACATACATATGTATGATTGGTATATCTATCTATTGAGGTGTATGGGATGCTCAGGGAAGAGTTGTACCTCTGATGGGAGGTCTTGCCAAATCTTTTTTCAGGACTGCTCATCCACCTTTGGTGTCCTCTTGTCATCCAACTCACACCTGTGGCTCCAAGAAGCTGTGGCATGCAGAGAGGCCACACCCCATTAAAACCATATCAGCAGAAAACTAAACCAAGTTGAGGGTAACTGACAGTCCTAAAACTTGTTGGTATGTTTGGGGAATGTCTACATCAAGCACATGAAGACTTTCCCTAGTGGAAGGGGCGATTTTTTCCAATGGCCATGACTGCGGCTAAGTAGGTGCTGTGGGATGCTTAGAGCTTGGTCAGACATCAGGGACACCAAAGTCATCCACTGCATCCTTATCACTAGTCATCTTGACTTTTGTATTGCCACTATACTTTGATGACTCTGGGAAAGAGAGTGAGTCTGAGAGATTTCATGTAACTCTGCCTCATTTAAATCCAATACACACACAAGTCAATACATTACCTTCTGATGTCATTGGTCCTCTTTGAAAATGAAGGATGAGCAACACTATCTATTTATCTATCTATCTATCTATCTATCTATCTATCTATCTATCTATCTAT
>NW_020940355.1:17697913-17760803 GCF_900497805.2 Vombatus ursinus | reverse complement strand
TATCTATCTATCTATCTATCTATCTATCTATCTATCTATCTATCTATCTATCTATCCATCTATCTATTTTATACCTAAATGAGAAAAAACAAGAATGCAGACTAGTAGAGGTATAATTTTTTTGGTAGTTCTACTTAATGAATTCACCAGTATCTTTTCCCTTTTATTATTATTTTTTATTTCTAGTGCACATTTTGGTTCATTACCTGTTAAATTGAAGATATAAGGAATTTTGTCCTTTTCAGAAGAATTAAATAATATTCATTATTTTAAAATACCTACTTCAGATTCTCCCACAACTTACCTGTTATTTATTTTGACCCCAGGTGTAATTTTTGGCCAAGTTTCCATTAGGGATAAATCTAGGAATAGTATACTCAAGACTTCAAAATTAGCAGGAAGGTTGTATTCCGCACCTTTGGAAGGAGCACCCAGGCCAAGGAAATCATGGATTTTTCTAATGTAATAAATGACTCATTTTGATACATCCCACTTACAGTTTAATATAAACTGTAAGGGGGATATCATTTTGATATATTTATACTAAACTGTAAGTGGGATATATCAAAATGAGTGATTTGGGGTATATTATAGTTATATTATATTATAGTGCTTTGGGGTATAAATGATTTTTTTCTTTGCAAATAAACCTGCAAAATCAGTAATATAAGTAAGACCATTTTACAGCTCAGAAAATTAAGGATCAAAGAAGTTAAGATGGACCAAGGACACATAGTAAAGTATCTGAGGTAGGACTGGAATCTACAATTGCCTCTCTGTGTTCAGTTCTACTGACCTTTCCAGTGGGCCATGATGCCTCTTGATAAGTATATTTGTGAATGGCCAGATTTAGATCTAAAGCTCAAAAGGATCTTAGAAATACTATCTAGATGGCACAGTGGATAGAGCACTGAGCTAGGAGTCAGGAAGATATGAGTTCAAATTTGGCCTCAGATACTTACTAGCTATGTGATCCCAGGCAAGTCACTTGACCTATGCCAATCTCAGTTTCCTCTTCTGTAAAATGTGGATAATAATAAGACCTACCTCCTAGGGTTGTTGTGAGGATCAAATCCTGGTACACAGTAGGTGCTATGTAAATGTTGGAGAGCTAGGTGGTGCAGTGGATAGACTACAGGGCCTGAAGACAGGAAGACTCATCTTCCTGAGTTCAAATCAGCCTCTTAATAGCTATGTGACCCTGGACAAGTCACTTAACTTTGCCTCAGTTTTCTCATCTATAAAATGAGCTGGAGAAGGAAATGGAAAACCACTCCAGTATCTTTGCCAAGAAAATCCCAAATGAGGTCTGAAAGAGTCAGACACAACTGAAAAATGACTGAACAACAGCAGCAACATATGAATGTTAACTATCATCATTGAATCCAGCCCTCTTATATTACAGACAGGGCCTAGAGGAATGATGTAAGATCAATCTTACTCAAATGCAGGGGACCATTTATATGCATTTAACATGAACCACTAGTGTCAATTTATTGTTGAAGGAGGAACATAAGTAATATAAATACCCTTGCATCTAATTTTTTGTGATTGTTAGCATCTACAATGAATCCCATTGCTATATTTTGTGGGTACTCCCTCTCCTGCTACATATATTCAGAGCTTCTCATCCTCTGGGATTCTTAGCCTTACTCTCCATTATGTTGAATCTACAGAGTACTTTTGAGACATTCCAGTTGAGAAAACTTTTCTGTGATAATTTATAAAGGCAGAAGCTCTTGTCTCTACTTGGAGGAGGGTTATTTTTATCCTTCTCTATTAATGGCAATCACATCATACTTATTTTAGATGTTAGAATCTTTGTTGGAATTTCAGATAGTTATTTTTGACTTGTATCTAAAAGCCTCCACTTTATGGCTTCAACCTCTCTTTTCAGACATGTTTTATGTTATGTTTCTTCATGTGCTCTACAGTCCTGCCAAATTGATCTCCTTGCCTGTCTCTGATCTGGACCTGCCACAGTCTACCTCCATGTATTTATGTAATACATCCTCCATGTCTGAAAAGTGCAGAGATACCTTGTTTTATCACACTTCACAGATAAAGCATTTTTTTTTTTTACAAATTGAAGTTTTGTGGCAACCCTGCATCCATTAAATCTATTGGCAGCATTTTTCCAACAGCATGTGCCTACATGTTGTCTCTGTGTCACATTTTGATGATACTTGCAATATTTCAAACTTTTTCATTGTTATTATCCGTTATGGTGATCTGTGATCAGTGATCTTTGATGTTACCATTGTAATTATTTTGGGGCACCACTAACCATGCCCATATAAGACGGTGAATTTAATTGATAAATACTGTATGTGTTCTGACTGCTTCACCACCAGCTGTTCCCAGTCACTCTCTCTACTCTACTCTAGGGAGCTGAGCTTCCCTATTCCCTGAGATACAACAATATTGAAATTAGGCCAATTAATAACCCTACAATGACTCCTAAGTGTTCAAGTGAAAGGAAGAGTCAATTCATGCAGCAGGCTTCGTTGTTATCTTATTTTAAGAAATTGCCACAGCCATGCTGACCTTCAGCAACCACCACCCTGATCAGCCAGCAGCCATGAACACTGAGGCAACACCCTCCACCAGCAAAAAAGATTATGACGCCTGGAAAGCTCAGATGATGGTTAGTGTTTTTTAGCAATGAAGTATTTTTAATTAATGTATGTACATTTTTAAGACCTAATACTATTGAACAATTAATAGACTACAATATGGTATAAATATATCTTTTATATGCACTTGGAAACCAAAAAATTTATGTGACTCGCTTTATTATGATCTCCATTTTTTTGAGGTGGTCTGGAACCTAACCCACAATGTCTCCAAGGGATTCTTGTATCCAGTCTAATTGAAATCTTTGCCTTCTTTCAAGGTTCACCTCATCCAAAATGTCTTTCCTAATTCTACAAACTGAAGTTCTGTCTCTCTCAAATTTCTTTGTGTATTTTAGTTCTCTCCTTTGCTCCTACAATTGCACTTTGTACTTCGTATTATGCTTGTTTGTATACATTACATATGAATCTCACCCATACCGACAGTGGTTTTGAAGCTCCTTGAGGACACAGGTTTTTTTTTTTTAATCATTTATCAATTCTACATCCATGATACTAATCATTATCTTGCACATAGGAAGTCCTTAATAAATATTTGGTGGATAGATTTTTTAAAAATTGAGCTGGCATATTTGTAATTTTTTGTATCTGCAGAAAAAGCAGATATTTCCCTTTAGTTTCAATTAATCAGAGTGAACTTTTCAGGTGGTAGGTAGTTACCTTTTGGAAACTAGGAGAATACTCTTGTCCTAAAACTTTGTTGTCTCCTATATCTGACCACATTACCTCATTTAACCATTGTTGTGAGCAAATCCAGTTTTGGAAATATGATTCTTAGAACTGGAGTAGATTGGATGAGTTTCTTTCTAGGATTAAGCATCAATTAAAAAAAAGATTACTTGAGATATAATTTCTTATCATTAGTATATCATAAAATTGAACCAACCAGAAAGTAATGGCTAAGGAGTTATGAACAGATGAAAAAAGATTAAAAATTCATTATAATTCAAATTTAATTTTATTATTTTAAAATACCCCTTTTCTGATCTGAATGGATCACTATTATGTAAAAGTTATATTTGTAATAAAATAACACAAAAGGCACCATTTTATTGAGGGGGTCTGGAATCTAACCCACAGTATCTCTAAGGTACGCCTGTATTCAAATTAAATTTCCCCTTTATTGAAATTCTTGCCTTCTTTCAAGGTTCAGCTCATCCAAGAAGTCTTTCTTGTCTTAGAGTCAGGAAGACTAGACTTATGTCCTACCTCTAAAATGTACCAGCTTTGAGACCATAAACCCTTCACTTAATGTCTTATGAATGACTTGATGAAAGAAGTTTCCACACCAGGAATTCCTTAAAGGAATGAACTTACATTTCTAAAAATGAATAAAAGGCAAAAAAAATTACATTATTAATTGTATTCTCAGATTGAGAGAAATAGAGTTATTTCTATGTATATATTTTATTCATCTCTCTCTTCACCATAATGAAGGCTGGAAAAGCATTATCTGCTTAAATCAGAAAATGCCTGCAGTAGCACATCATGGCTGGCCTCATGTTCACCCAGATGCTATTTGATGTGAAAAATGAATGTTCTGGTAAAAAGACAAACAAAAAACTTTGATCAATAAAGTGACCAGCAATGATTCCTGGCAGTGAAGTGATGGACTCAAGGCACAGAATGAGGCATACTTTTTTTGGACTTGACCAGTGTGGGAATTTGTTTTACTTGACTATACGTATTTGTTTTGTTTTGTTTTGTTTTTTGTTTTCTTTCTTTCTTTCTTTCTTTCTTTCTTTCTTTCTTTCTTTCTTTCTTTCTTTCTTTCTTTCTTTCTTTCTTTCTTTCTTTCCTTCTTTCCTCCCTTCCTCCCTCCCTTCCTTGGGAGGAGTGAGAGATAATGAGAGGGAGAGAAAATGAATGATTGATAATTGAAAAAAAATTAAAAAGAAGTTGATGTTATGTGTGTCAGAAAAATAAGCAAAAAGTCTTTATTGAATGTAGCTTAGCATGATGAAGATCATAACAAGATATCCAGGAGGAAGAAAGTTGCCCTTTTTGAATGAACAGCAAATATTTCAGTTTAGGGAATATTGAAGGATTCTCTTTACGAATATAGATAAGTCAGGAACCCATTGCTAATTGAGATTATAGACTTTCCATGACAGCTATGTCGTAAATACAAGAGAAAAAAGGGAGAAGATCCTTGGCTAAAAATTAAGGGAGTGTGTCAGTGGGTCCAACTCAAAGTTACTTAACCTCAACTGTAAAATTAAAGAATAAGATTACATGATATCTAATGTTTCTGTACAAATTCTTAATACCATGACCAATAATTTATATATGTTAGTGAAAAAAAACAGAATGCAAAAATATAGACAATATTCAAACACTTTTAAATATAAAGGCCTGTCTTGTGATAACTGTTTTCTATTCCCATTTTGTTCACTTATTTGGTTGTTGTTCAAGGGTAACAGACTTCTGTGATTTTGTTTTCTGAGAAGGAAGTAGAAAAATAAGAAACAAACAAAAAAGATCACATACTTACCCACAAAGCTCTCTGGCTTGGTTTCTGAGAGGCACTATTCACTTCTCACTATTTGTTGGGGACTTATGACCACAAGACACAATTTAATAGATTGAGGGGCCTGTCAGTCACCAGAGTAAGTAGGCCATGCAAGAGGTTGCTTTTGTTTTCTTTTGTTTTAATGGGCATCTCTGTGGTAAGCATCTTAATTTGTTGTCATGTTAGGGATCAGCAAGGACAGGGAAATGCTTTGGAACAAACCAATTTCACATGCATTTTTAATACAATATGTTTCATAAAATCCCAATAAAGTGGTTACATCTTGTCAGTAATGGTCCTTCATCTCAAATTCCCAGGGGGTTCTTTATTCAGGGAAAAGAGTGGTCCTGAGCTGCTAGGTACTATTTAGGAAAAAGAACTGTGTGATCATCTGACTGTGTGTCAGTTCAAGTTAAAAATTTCTCTAGCACTGTCAAAATTTAGTCAATAGCAAATAACTTATTGTCATAGTGTATTGCAATAACAAGTGAGTATTTGTCAATAATAATGCAAAAACAACTCATCCACTTTGAATTTCTTGTTGCAGACAAATCACATGCCTATCAAGAAGAGGGAGAGCAAAGGCTATTCTAGGATTAAACCTAGTTTTTGAATTCTGCAAACATTTACCAACTGTCTGCTATGTGCAGAGAACTTTTTCTTTATATACTTGGGGAGGTACAGAATAAAGGTAAGTCATAGTCCCTACCCTCATGGAACTGACAGTCTAGAAAGGGATAAGATAAATATTTATAATAAGCAAGAATAGACAAGTTCCCTTGGCAGGAAAACAAAGTGGCATATGAGGATCAAGGAGTGGGCATCAGGGTTGGGTGCCATACTTCAGGAGAGGTATAAACAAACTGGAATATGTCCAAAGAAGAGGGATTAGAATGGTGAGCGCAGTTCAAATCATATTCTATGATAACTAATTCAAAGAACTAGTGGTGTTTGACTTGGAGAAGAAAAGACGAAAGAGTAACAATTTCTATCTCTTAAGTATTGGGAGGCTCCAATATAGAAGAGGGGTTAGGTTCATTCTGATTTTTACCCCAGAACTGGGAGCAAATCTTGATCTGTTAAGTGGTGAATAGAGTCATCTGTATGTAAACTGTAAAACAAGCTTATTTTAATTCTGTTACCTTCTTCCATCCCAACTATAGCTTTGCTCTCATACAATATTGCTAGAGGCAGCTGGACTATTTAGGAAGGGATAAAACTCCAGCCTTTCTGTGTTTGTATTGAAGTTGGCTTATCAATCTGGCTTGGACACCAATACTTGGCACTGGAGCCTGATTGCTTCTATTAATGAGCTGGATAGAAGACTATACATCATGGCCATGTTTGGTAATGACACTTTCCATCATTATAGGAAGATCTAATGTAAATAAGTTGGAGTAATTTAGATAAGAATAGCATTCCTGTAACCAGGTTATTTACAAAGCCATTTGTATGTCATCTAGGCCTGAACCTCAAATCTCCAGGCATAATTGATCATAGAATCTGAGAGGTGGGATTTCAGAAGTTATCTTGTCCAAGCTCTTAATGCACAGGACTCAATTATGTAACATGAAAACTCCATGAATGTTGCCAACATCGATTGCTCCAATTGTTAGCAAAAACTTCTTTCTATTGGACTCAAATATAATTTGTTCCAAGAAAAGAGACCACTGGATTAGGTTGAGTACATGTTTTAATTTCTCTCAAGCTGGCGACATGCATTGCATGGGAGTTACAGTCCAGAACTGGCCCTATTTGGGGGTTGGGGTGCCCAGTTTATATACCTTTTCAATAGTGGATGATATTCTTATTTATCATTTACCTCTGGAAAGGAAATAACTGTTGTGTCAGACTACCCCCAAAATACCAGACCACTCCCAGCCTTGGCTTATGTAGGTGGGAAGAATCTATTTCCACCCAAGCCTGAGCAGAGCACAATGGAGCTTCCATGCCTTTGATTAAATCAATTCAGGCTTGAATTGGGGTTTGACCAGGATAAGACTCAATCCAATCTCATTATCAGTAACGTCCTTCTGAAGAACTTTGGAAGAAGAGGTTGGTAGTTGGAGGGGAAGCTCTGAGTCTCCATGATACTGATTACTAAGAAAAATAATTTTTCACACTGTATATAGGGGCAACTAAGTAGTATAGTGGATAGATTAAGTCTTTACTTAAAAAAAAGATTTATTTTATTCTGAACTTAATAGAACAAACATTTCCATAGCATAATAGAATAGAAAAAAAAGGATAATTATACACAAAACTGCAAATCTATTATGTACAATTTACTATTCCTTTTAAGTATATAATAAAATTATGATGTAACTTTTTTTTTCCCTTTCCTTCCCTTTAAGTGCGGGGCACTATGCTAATTTCTAGGAATGCAAATGGTAGCAAAGACAACCCTTGCCCTCAGGGAATTTCATTTGTAATGGGAGAATATAATATACACAAAAAGAAGACTGAAAAGCCTAGAGTAGTGGGGACAGAAGGGACTTGCTGAAGCTACTAAAATAATCCAGGTGACAAATGCAGAGAATATGAAATAAGGTGGTTGTTATGAGAGTATAAAGAAGTGGACTAATGGAAAAAACGTTGTAGAAGTAGAATCAATAAGGTTGGTAAACATCACAGGTGGGACTTGAGCCCAGGGCTTCTTGCCTCCAAGTCCAATAATCTATATCCTATATCATATGCTGCCTCACATGCTACATTATTTTTTTTTTACCAAGATAACTCATGTTTTTGTATATAGAAGTTATTCTCTGTCTTGATTAATTTGCAGATGTATTATATTAATAAGGATTTTGCATTTCATTAAAATCAGGAAAACAGATGAGAGCTAGAGAACAACATAATTATTCAAAGATTTGCCCTAACCATCATTCAATCAACAAGAATTTTATAAGTATTTAACGATGTACAAGCACTGTGCTAAGCTCTGAGGATATGAAGAAAAAAAAATGGAATGATCCTTGTCTTCAGGAAGCTTATATTCTAAAGTAGACGACCCATCAGTTAGTGAATGAATAATATAAACAATGAATACAGGGTTGATTTGGGAAGGGGTTAACTAGCAATTGTTGGAATACAGAAAAGTTTTATAAGGAAGGAGGCACTTGGGCTATCTTAAAGTTCAAATCTTGCCTCAGATTTAAAAGCTGTGTGGTCCCTGGACGTTTAACCTTTCAGTCTCAGTGTCCTCATCTGTAAAATGGTGATAATAATACAAATTATTTACAGGGTTGTAATAAAAGAGAAAATATTTGTTAAGCACTTCGCCAACTTTAAAGCATTATGCAAATGCTAGCTAGTATTATTTGCTTCCACCCATTGTTGCTGATTTTGATCTCTGGAACATCATGGCCCTTCCAAGACATTAATCATACCTCATTCACCACGAGTTCTCCCCTGGTTCAGGCCAAATATTCATATTCTTCACACAGCATGGGTTTCATACCCTTCAGCACCCTAGGTACCATCTTCTAGATGGACTCAAGAATTTTTAGATCTCTCTTGATATCTATGAAATGCCTAGCACTGGACAAAATATTCCAGATGTAATCAAACCCAGATGAGAATATGAAGATTTATTTGCTTTAAAAAAGAAATTAACAACTATATCCTCTTTTCTTATTTAAGTTTATGGTCCACAGAATGCCTAATTTCCCTTTTCCCCCCGTAGATAGAATGCTCTTAAACCAAGTCTCTTACATATCAAAATTATATAGTTGATCTGTCTTAGCCTAAATGTAGGCCATTATACTTATCTTGGCTTCATTTGATTTTTTCTATTTAGGCCCATCATTCTTGCTTATGAAGATCATTTGGAAACCTGTCTGTCACCCAGTATTAACTATCCCTCCTAGCTTTGGGTCATCTGCAGATTTGATAAGCATGCCATCCGTGTTTTCATCTGAATCATTTGCACAATGGCAAACTGAGCAGGGCTAAGGACAGGACCTTACAGCATGCCAGAAGAAATCTCCCTGTGTTTTCAGTAGGATTGTTCCAACAGCTGCAAATTCATCTCACTGTACTGAATCCAGCCCACATGCCTTTCATCTTGTTCACAAGGATATTGAGAGACTTTGTCAAATGCCTTGATGAAATTAAGATACTCTATCTATGGAATTCCTCTGTTCTATCAGTCTAGTAACCCTAACAGAAAAAAAATTTAAAAAAAAGGAAATGAGATTAGTCTGGCTTGATTTATTCTGAGTGCTGGCTGCTAGTTCTCACTGTTTCCTTTTCCATGGGTTCACAAGCCATCTGTTTAATAACCTTTTTTAGAATTTTTCCAGGGACCAATGTCAAGCTTACCAGTCTGCAATTTCTGGCATTTATTCTTTCTCTCCTTGTGTAAAACATCCATTTCTCCTATTCTCATCTCCTATTCTCCATGATTTCTCAAAGCCAACTGACAGTGGTTCTACAATCACATCTTAAAGTATTTTCATTGTGCTGAGATCTAATTCATCTCCAGGATCTGGAGACTTGAACTCGATTAAAATGGCTAGTCCTCTCTTACTCTGTCTCTTCTATCTTGAAACTAATTTTCTTGTTAGTAATGTTTCTGTCTTTTTTGCTCTGAATATTGTTCTTGTGGGGAGACGATGAAAGCAAAATGGTAGGGCAGTGGTTACAGTCTCTTGTTATTTATTAACATTGAATAATTTTTAAGTACTTGCTCTGTTCTTTTTTATTTATTGCCTAGCTTTGAACATACTATTACAAAGAATTCTTATCATTATCTTTAGCATGAAATACAGTTTGCACACTGGAATGGAGTCAAGGAGACCTGAATTTGAATCCTGTCTCAGATACTTGCTAGCTGTATGAGGGCTAAGTCATTTAAACTCTCAGAGCCTACAGTCTTTAGAAGAATGCCCTAAATCCCCCAATTCTCCTTCAGAGTCTCTGTCCACCATTTCTTCAAGTTTGGGATGCAAACTTTGCACCCCAAAGTGTTTCTCTACTTTGCTACAGAAAACTCCACAGAGACTTGTTTGTATACTTTCAAGTCTCCTTTCCTGTTCTGCAGGGTTGGTGATTGCAGGTGATGATGTATGTGAAAGAACTTTGAAAGCTGCTTTTGTAAACAAGTGTAGAAATTGAAACAGTTGTTATTGCTGATGTTATTAATGTTATTATTCCACATTGCCCTTTAATTCTTTTTTCTTGGTCAGAATTAAGTCTAGAAAATTAGTTTCAGTCATTGTGGTGAAACTGCTAAGACCAGTCAAAAATTTATCAAATACTCTTCTGTATAGGAAGATAGACTTCCAGCAAATGTTTAAATAGTGGAAGTCTCTTACTATTACTATATCTGGCATCTTGAGGCACAGTTTTTGTGTTCTATATTGATTCTGTTTTCTGATATCAGAATGAATGAATCAAAATGTTATTATAATAATTTGTCCTAGTCTAAAGTCAATAGAAGAAGAAAAAAGTCACAGAACTTAGAATAATATTATAAAGAAGGCCTTCCTTAGCACTGATCATACTTGCAACCCCCACAAGTAGAAAGATTGGATGGGGAAACTGCCTACTTCTTTTCTCATTGTGATGAAAGCAACAGGCAAAATAAGACTTCCACAAAAAGACTCTGGATTTTCCCCAAAGACATTTTATACACTAGTCCTATGGGTGTTCCGAAGGTGGCAGCCTCTGTGGTATTTGTTTTGTTTTCAGTGCACAAGCCCAGTGTTGGGGGACAGGGTGATATTGGATGAACATTGGTAGTTCTAGAGGTATAGGCTAAATTGGCCATGTTCCTGTAGCACACTAAGAAAACTTCAGAGAATAAAGTTCATAGGCAACAATTCAGCTCTTAATGTGCATATGTGATACGGGAGATGTTTCTTGAATTGTGGCAAGGCTAAGCAGGAAGGGCTGGCAAGAGAAAGAGCTAGATGGAAGGATGCTTATATGCCTCTCTAGGAATGAAAAGTTAGACCTCTTAAACTTTTAAAAAGAACTTCTGCATGCACTTTCGTTGGTCTTCTGTTTTTGCTTCAGTTTCTATGGGCTAGCCGGCTCATCCATTTTGGTTATGGTCTATAAGGTCGGCAAAATCATGAACTCATAGCCAAGCTCACTGATCTCCCTTGCTTGTGGTAATCTTGGTTGCATTATGCATCAAGTATAGTGGGCAAGGCTAAAGCACTAAATAATGGTGATTTATTAGCCTCTTAGTCACGTGAAATACTTGGATGGCCAGGCCTGTTTGATGTGCTATTTAGGCATAACAAGGGAACATGCTCAGATTTGTCCTTCTTTCTGGTTATACTGAATATCAATTAATCAATGACCATTTACATGTGCAGATATTTCTAGCTTAGTTCCAGACCTGTTTGCAGAACTTTAGAACCTGTTTCTAGTCATGCCTAACTGAGAAAATGATTCTGTATGATGAAAAAAAGAAGCTTCTAATTGGCTGTGGAGTCAAAAGAACTGATAACTCGGGAGTTGCTGATATGAAACCAAGTTTGAATATGAGTGATGTGAATGATGCAACTTAGTCATCTCTTGGTCACATTCATACTTGATGGAAAGTGAAGCAGTACTACTGTGAGCTGCCAGATGCAAGAGGGACAGCTGGCTACATTCCCTACCCAAATATAGTGTTTCTGCGAACATGAGGTACCTCTGTTTCTTTTGTATTTATCCTTCCCTAATCTTTGGCAAATTGTTGTTTTAACATGGGAATGCTTAGGCAACTGTGAATTCAGAGGATCCAAAGGTCTCATAAGTGACTAGAAGTTGTAGTCATGGCCATTGGAGGAGCAGTGGCCAAAGTCAAAGTAAACATCTGTAGACAAACATGAAAAGATAATCACCTGAGAATGACAATACATTAAGGGAATGAGATCTCTTATGGGAGAGAAAAGTACCACTTCATTCAACAGAGATATGGATGCTCAGAGGCCAACTGGGTTGTTTGTCCTGGATGCCTAAATACCTAAGTGGAATTTCATGAGGACTCTACAAAGGGAGAAATGGACTTCTAGATCCAGGAGTCAGGAGATATCTTTGCCATATATGTATTCTCTATGCAAGCACTTCACTATAATCACACTTCAATGTTTAGCCCACTTTACCCAGAGATCTTGAGTACAAGGGGAGAGTGTGTCACCAGTTTGGGTGTAATGTTTCGTGCTAACTGTTCTTACCATACTTTCTTAGTAAACTCCTTTTCTAAAAGCTAATGGAGCTTAATTGGTCAATTGCTATAAGGTAGTGTGTTAGAAACCATCACACTCTCAGGATTATCTCCAGAAGCTTAATAAGAAGAAGTAGTCAGCTATGTTCTCTGGGGACCCCAAAGTGTAAGTGTGAATGCCCTTTTAGTGTAGTGCCTGTCTATGGGGTGCTCTATAAGTGATATTAAAGCTGATATTGCAGAACACTGTAGTGCTATGTCCTTTGTGTGCATGATGGATTCTGGCAGGTCACAGCAAAGCATGCAGATCATACTGTGAAAAATAAAATTTAAGAATACTGGAATATTGAGTCTTTTCGCACATACATAGGATGTTTACAGGAGTTTAATGGGTTCAATTTTTTTTTTTGTGATCAACGCCAGAGCACAAGGACACACAGGTAATGAATTTGAATCAAATCTTGGGAATATTTTTGGGAAAATACTTTAAGACTGATAGTTTGTCAGAGTTTGTAGTTACCCACTTGTTTCACTAGGGCACTATTTTGTTCAGGTATTTTTTCCAGGTCAAAAGTGTAGAGTTTTCCTAAGAAAATCATTCAGAATTGTGTGGTAGGTTATGCAAACACACTGTCTGTCTGTTCCAGTGTGCCAAAGTTTCTTAAAGGTGCAGGAAAACTGCGGATTGGGGCTCATGCTTTAAAAACCTAATTATCCTGTAAAATAGCTCCCTTGCCGATTTCTGATGACTCCTTATAATGTATTCTTCCTGGTAGTGTAACAACTAGTCCAATTTTTAAAACGGTTCCCAAATGCTTTCCAATACTGCCGTGAGATGACTGTTCCACAGTTAGGCAATTTCACTGCTGTTTTAAGGACTGTCTCCTATACCGAGCCTAAATTCTACTTTTCTTAATTTCATCCAATTTCAGTACTCTTAAAAATCCTCCCATAGGAAGCAATTCACCTACTTCTTTGGGTTCTTCATTCTTCAAATAGAATACTTGAAGGAATTCTCTAAGTTATAACTAAAGGAAAAAAAAACTATCAGAACATGTGGACAAGTAAATAACTATAAGTTTTAGAAAGATACATGCATATATACACATATATATCTAGACACATATATATTTACATAATACATACATGTGAGTATATATGTATACATATGTGTATATATGAACGTGTATTATATAGATTTTTTTGTTGCACATACATATATATTTTTTTCCTCTCCTCTTTATTTCTCTGCCTGGGCCTATATTTACTGAATGCCATACAATGTCAAGGAGGCAGCATTTGTAAAAGGGAATTTATTTAAGTCTAGGTGAGATGTACAAATGTAATAACGGGGCTCAACTCGTGTTTAATTTGAAGGCTTCCTCCTCAACAAAACTGTCCATAATGGACAGTTCAAGTCAAATTATCCATTATTGCTCCCAAAGTTTACAATTAAACTATCGATCAAAACTGGCAGTGATTCCTCAAGCAGCCTGAGTTCAGCTACAGCCACCTTGTATCAGAAACAGCATTTAGGGGAGAGAGGAGAGTGACATGGGCACATGCAGTCATATACGCACACACACACAGATGCACATTGAACCATCACTGAAGCATCACTCAGGTAATTCTGGAGTTAAGGAGCCAGCATACAACAATGATTATATACTGTGGGCACAGAGTTTTAATAGACGAGGTCCCCTGCAATTTGTGACCTTTATCCCTGTCTGTAAAAATTGGAGTTTAACAGGTTCTGATCCATGGGGAACCAAACTCAGCTTTTAGGCTCCTTCAGACACTGTAGAATGCATCTTTTCTGGGGAATTCCACAATAAAATGACTGTTATTTATCATTACAAACCTCTTTATCATTTAGTCAATAAAAGGCCTCTCTCTCTCTCTCTCTCTCTCTCTCTCTCTGTGTCTCTCTCCCTCTCACTTTTTTTTTTTCCTGTGGTGTGCTCAGAGTCAGAAATCTGTATTAGTCTCTTCTGGCCTGAAGGCAGGAGATGTCAAAAGCTAAATCATGATCTGCCCTGGCTTCCTGGCTAAATTGTGTATGAAGGCCTGAGGCAAAAAGGTGCACATGCTCATTATTTGAAACAGGGATTCCCCCCCCACCACTTTTTTAGTTTTTCTTTCTTTCTCTTTTCTTCTTCTTCTTCTCCTCTCTCTCTCTCTCTCTCTCTCTCTCTCTCTCTCTCTTTCTCTTTCTCATTTTAACCATTTATGTATTGAGACATATAACATATATATACCTTGGAAAGTCTCAAACATGAAGCAATCTGGGTAGAGCTGAACATATCACCTCCATATATTTTCAGATCAGAAAATAGAGAAGTGAGTTGTTGTGGTGGGGGATGGGGAGGAGGCAGTAGACTTCACCTTTTGAATTTTTTTGATCATAGTGAAAAACAACTGTTATTTATGAGTGGTTGTCAATGAGAGATGCCTTCATAAGAGCTGAGCAAATCTCTAGAAGGCCAGGCTTTTAGTTAAACAACACCAGGGTTACTGTCACTCTCAGACAAAGACAGAGGTAGATTGCCTTAGTGGAAAGATTAAAGGCTGGGTTCCATTACTTCACTGAGTAGCTACAGATCCCCAAATTCACAGAATCACAGCATCTCAGGACTTTGGAAGAGACTTCAAAGTCCAATACATACTTGAATCAGATGTATCCTCTACATTATTCCTGACCAGTGCCTACCCAGTTGCTGCTTGAAGACCTCCAGTGTCAAGGAACTCACTACTGCCAAAGTAATTCATTTGACTTTTCAACAACATTTCTATACATGAAACCTAAATTGGTCCTCCTGAAGCTTCTACCCATTGGTCCTCTAGGGCCAAAAATCACCATCTTCCTCTTTAGTAATGAGTTGAACAGTATAGGTCAGGCAGGTTCTGACTTTTAAAGGTTCATTGGTACATTTTCATTATTGATGATAGAAATACATTCTTATAAATTCTATATTGAGTAGTTTGCACAAATCTCAGCAATCACACGAAGAATAAAGCACATTGATATAATACTTCATGACTTAAGAAGTGCTTTCTTTATGAATATTATTGTCCCCATTTTGCAGAATAAAGTTCTACTCAAATCCCTCACTATAATGGAATATCACAGAGAGTTGACGTGGAGTTCTCAAAGGCTATGTGAGCGGAATGCATTCTTTGATTTGATAAAACTGGAAGGGCTTTGGGTGAAGACTAAGCTATGACCTCCTTGTCTGTTGCATGAGCACCAACCTCACTAAGTTCAGAGAAAGTCTGGCTGCCACATGAAAGATGTATTTTTTGTCTAACACAAATCTCAAAGATTGTCAATTAAGTGTTAGATGGGGTTATGTGCAGTGTTTGCTAAAAAAAAAAAAGGGACTGATTTAACATTCATTTGTACTAAGTGCCTATACAAAAGTGGTCTTGGCATAGTGGATAGAGAGCTGACTTTGGAGTCAGGAAGGTCTAAGTTGAATTCCTGCCTTGGATAAATACTTTTTATGTGACCTTGGGAAAATCATTTAACAGTTCAGTGCCTTAGCCAACTCAGGAAGAACAGGTGCCAATCTGTATCAATGGAGAGATTTTCCATACTTGGAGCTCTCTATGTGGATGAAATCATAGATCTGTTGCAAAATAAGAATGGTAAGTACTGTGAAGGATACAGAAGGACCATAATAAATGATTTTTACCTTCAAGGGCTTTATGCTGCCTAAGGGGACTTACAGTATGAAATGATATGATAGGAAGAAATAAAGTGCCAAAATGAGTACAAAAGAGAAAAGTTATTGAAGGTCAGAGGAGGAAGAGTTTGATATAGGCCACAGATATAGGCTTCTATCATATAGAGACAGGACTAAGCATTTATTAATTGCCTATATGCCAGGAATTAGTATACTAAATGTTTTACAAACATTATCTCATTTGATCTTCACAATAACCCTAGGGGGTAGGCAGTATTATTACTCCCATTTTACAACTTAGGAAACAAAGCAAACATAGGTTAATTGACTTGTCCAGGGCCACCCAACTAGTAAGTGACTGAGGCTAGATTTAAACTCAGTTCTTCCTGACTAAAGGCCTAGTGCTTTATCCACTATGCCAGAGTATATGGCTTTGAAATGCCCCTTTTGCTTTTTTTTTTTTTGCTTATTTTAATAGAAAATGTGAATCTGAAGTGTTATGCATTTCTCCTTCCTTCTTCCCAGGTTATAGAAGAGATACAAATAAATCAGTATTTTCATTCATTCATTTATTTGTTTATATTTTTATACCTTAAAAAGATATTGATAATGGAAATATAAACAGCAAATTTAAATGGATACTATCATAATATAGGTATATATACATATATACACACACAAATATATGTGTATATATATATATATGTATGTATGTATGCATGTGTGTATGTATGTTGTTCAGTCATTTTTCCATCATGTCCAACTTTTCATGACCCCATTTGGGATTTTCTTGGTAAAGATGCTGGAGTAGTTGACCATTTCCTTCTCTAGCTAATTTTACAGATGAGGAAACTGAGGCAAGCAGGATTAAGTGGCTTGCCCAGGGTCAAACAGATAATAAGTGTCTGAGGCATTATTTGAACTCAGGAAGATAAGTCTTCCTGACTCCAGGTATGGCGCTCCTTCTACCTTTCCACCTACCTACCCTCAAATCCTTACTGGAGCTATGAAAATTTGACCAAGTCACTTAATCTAGCTTCAGTTTACTCATTTGTCAAATTAGGACAGTATTAAATGTAATGTTTACCTCACAGGATTCTTCTATGCATCATGAGATAATATATGTAAAACACTTCACATATCTGAAAGTGCTTCATTAATGTCAGTAATTACAGATGATGATGATGAAATGGGCAAACAACTACCTCATCCTAACACACCACTTGATGTCATTGAAAACAATTTTCTTAAAAAATCAGAATGTTCATCTAATGTGTTTACTATGATGTTTGGTACAGAAGTGATGAGTGCTTAAGATGTCAGTGTCTTTTTGTAAAACTATTTCATGCGGAGCTATAGCATTCATAGCTTTTAAAGCTTCTTAGAAAGGTCAAATAAGATTATCTAATCAAACCCTTTATTTTAGATATGAGGGAAACTGAGGTCCAGAGAGGTTAAGTGAATTACCTAATGTCCTTCAGGGATGTAGGTAGACAGGATATAGTTGAGCCGGGAATCATACTTAGGTCTTCTGACACCAAATATAGCACTCTTTTTATTGAGTAGGAGTCTGAGTTTTGAAAGATTCTTAGAGTTCACGTAGTGAACTTTCATATATATATATATATATATATATATAAATTTTATTTTTAATTTATGGAATAAAACAAGCATTTCCATAACATAGTACAATTAAAAATATGATTGCACATGAAACTGCAAATCTACTATGCACAACTTGATATTCCTTTCAAATGTACAACAAAAATATCTTGTAAATTCCTTTTTTTTTTCTTTTTTACCCCCCTTCATAGAGATGGCTACCATCAGGCTCAAATAAAGGACATATGAACCACCATAATTTATAGATGAGGAAACAGAAGCCTAAAGAAGTAAGATCACTTGCCAAGATCACTAGTAAGTAGTTCAGCTAAGGTTTTTCTGGGTCTTGATTCATCCATTATACCATACTACCTTTCATCACCATGTATTTCAGCAACACTTCCTGAAGACTGACACATATTCTATAATGCTAGGAATTGAATAGGTATTCAACTAATACTTCTTGAGCTAAAGGCATTTTGCTTATAGACCTTTAGAATTTACCCAAGTGTAAATTCTATACTTAAGTTTGACTAGTACTAGGACAGCCAGAGAATGCATTGCATTTCCTCTGCTTTGTGCTCATCTTTGAATTTAGTCTTAGAGAATGCAGATTATTTGTATAGAAATAGCAAACTCTTTTTTTGGGGGGGGGGCTAGGCAATGGGGTTAAGTTACTTGCCCAGGGTCACACAGCTAGAAAGCATCAAGTGTCTGAGGCCAGATATGAACTCAGGTCCTCCTGACTCCAAGGCCAGAGCTCTATCCACTGAGCCACCTAGCTGCCCCGAAGTAGTAAACTGTTTTGTAAACATATTTGATCCAAAATATCTAAGATTGTATTTAGGAATTCCTAGGGGATTTGACATTTTACTTCATGTTGTTTACCTGGCATTCTTAGGAAGTTCTATATTTATGTTTTCAGCTTCTCTTAGTGTGAACGAACATTTTAAAGAGAAAAATGATCATAAATAAATCTTTAATGTTATGATTTGTTTTAAAACATTGGGAATATGGTGGTTGATTTTAATATCTAGTTTAAAATGACAGAAGACATATATCTCTTTGCAAGAGGTTATGTAGAATGCAGGTCAAACACTAGGACCAATGCAAGTTCCAGATGACTGAGGTTAAAAGATTTAATTCCTTTCTTTTAAAAAAAATAGTAAAACTTCTGGGGGTGGAGTCAAGATGGCAGAGTAGAGAAGCACTTAATCAAACTCTCCCAACAATCCTCTCCAAATAACTTTAAAATAATACCTCAGATCAAATTCTGGAGTGGTAGAGCCAACAAAAGTTCTAGGTGAGACATTCTTTCAGTTCAAGACAACATAGGAGGTTGGAAAGAGAGATCTGTATCATGAGATAGAGGTTGGCCTAGAACCCATGGGGATGAAACACCAATGCTGGGAATGGGTGGTGGTGACAAAAATAGCAGCAACTTCAGGAGCTCTCAAGCCAGAGATGGTAAGAAAACCTGGCAACTGATCAGAAAGAGATTACTGGGTACCCCTGTGCTAACACTGGTTATAGGACCAGATGCTGTTTGGCCTATACCCATTTCGGGATCATAGTCCAAGGGTAGAAAGGAGCACTTTCAGTTTAAAGGGAGTGGGAGTCCTGAGAGGAAGTATCATTACTGACCTCAAGGGAGGAAGGACTCTAAGGAGCCATATCAATTGCAATCTTTAGGTATCAAGGGCCCTTCTTGGGTTAGGACAAGAGTATAGACCAAGAGAGTAGTAATCAAAATGGTCAAAGGATATGAACAGGCAGTTTTCAGATGAAGAAATTAAAGCTATCTATAGTCATATTAAAAAATGCTCTAAATCACTATTGATTAAGCAATGCAAATTAAAACAACTCTGAGGTACCACCTTACACCTATCAGATTGGTTAAAGTGACAAAAAAGGAAAATGATAAATGTTGTAGAAGTTTTGGAAAATTGGAACACTAATGCATTGTTGGTTGAGTTGTGAACTGATCTAACCGTTCTGGATAAAAAATTGGAACTATGCCCAAAGGACAATCAAACTATCCTTTGATCCAGTAATACCACTACTAGGTCTATATCCCAAAGAGATCATAAAAGTGAATTTTACCAAACATTTAAAAAACAATTAATTCCAATAGTATGTGACTATTTGAAAAAGTAGGTAAAGAAACACTTCTACCAAATTCCTTTTACGACACAAATATAGTTTTGAAACCCAAACCAGGGAGAACAAAAACAGAGAAAAAAAACCTAAAGAATGATTTTCTTTTTAAACATTTAAAAATTTTTATTTATTTGTTTGTTTTTAGTTTTCACTTTTATAGGATTTTAAATTCTAAATTTTTCTCCCTCCTTCTCCCCCCATTCCCAAGACAGTATGCAATCTGATATAGGCTAGACATGTAAATAATCTTAACATACTTCCATATTAGTCATGTTGTGAGAGAAGAATTGGAACAAAAGACAAACAAACAAACAAAAAAGAGAAAATAGTATGCTTCCATCTACATTCAGACTCCATAGTTCTTTCTCTGGATATGGATAGCATTTTCTATCATGAGTCTTTTGGAATTGTCTTAGATCATTGCAATGCTGAGAAGAGTTAAGTCTATCAGAGTCAGTCATCACACAATGTTGCTGTTACTGTTAGACAAATTTTCTTAATGAATATTGATGCAAATGATTTAGATATATAGGATATCATAACTAAATTAAGGGAAAATGGGAAAATATACCTGTTACATCTATGGATAAATCAAGAATTTATGAGCAAACAAGAAATAGAGAGAATCATGAAAGTAAAATGGATAATTGATTATATGAAATTGAAATATGTTTGCACAAACAAAACTAATGCAGCCAAAATTAGCATGACAATAAGAAACAAGAAAAAATTTACAGAAAGTTTCTCTGATAAAAGTTTCATTTCTCAAATATTTAGATAACTAAGACAAATTTATAAAAAATAGGAGCTATTCTCCACTTGATAAATGGTCAAAGGATATGAACAGGCAGTTTGCAGAAGAAGAAATCAAAGCTATCAATAGTCACATAAACCTGCTCTAAATTACTACTGATTAAAGAAATGCAAATTAAAATGACTTTGAGATATCATTTCACATCTATCTTTTTGACTAACATGACCAAAAAAAGTAATTACGAATTCTAAAAGGGATGTAGAAAAATTGGGACACTGATGCACTGTTTTTGGAGTTGGAAACTAGTCCAATCATTCTGGAGAACAGTTTGGAACTACACCCAATTAACTATAAAACTGTGCATACTCTTTGACCCAGCAATGCCACTACTAGGTCTGTATCCTAAAGCAATTGGCAATGGCTAAACAAGTTGTGATATATGACTGTGATGGAATACAATTGTGCTATAAAAAGCAACTGTGAAAGACTTAGCTACTCTGATCAAGACAATGATCCAAGACAATTCCGAAGGACCCATGATAAAAAATGGTATCCCCTCCAGAGAGGATGGGTGCACTCTAAATGCATATTGAAACACCCTTCTTTTTTTTAAAACTTTCTTTATTTTTATTTTGTTTGTGTTTTTATTTACAGCATGGTTAATATGGAATATGTTTTGCATGACTTCACATGTATTATCAAGATCAAATTGCTTGCCTTTTCCATTCCAAGAAAACAATATTTTTTTTTCTTATTTCCAAATGGCACTTTGTAAAGTTGAAAGTAATCCAGTACTCTTTCCCAAAGAAATATTGCTTTACAAGCCAGATCTTAATAATTCAAGACAAAATTCTCAGGTAGATATTTATTATGTCTTATGACTCTTCAAATATCATTGCCCATTGAAATGAGAGCACAATTTTTGTAAACAATGTAAGCAACATAACCTTCCTTTTCTAGACCAGACCTTAATTTATTTTCTTCCATTTTCTTTCCCATCCCCTTATTAATGTAAAATGTATATTCAAGACAGATGTCATCCTGGGTATATGATACTGTATATACTGTACAATGTGCTATCTTCTCATCCCTTTTTACTTAATGCAGAGGAGGGGGAAGAAGGTGTTGACAGGCATGGATGATGAGAATTTTTTGGGGGGAAATGGAGTGGTTGTAGTCCAAAGTAGTGAGTTTGCAATTCATCCTATGAACTGAAGCCCTGTCCATTTGGATTTAGTATGAATACGACAAGGCCTATTTAAAGGTTGGTTTGATAAATTTAAAAAAAATTGTTGTGGGGGTGGTATCATTTTCAGTTGTGCTGACTTTTCATGACCCCATTGGAGGTTTTCTTGGCAATTTGAACTCAGGAAGAGGAGTCTTTCTGACTCCAGGCCCAGCACTCTATCCACTGTGCCACCTAACCACCAGATGGTTATATGGCAGGTTATACCTGCCATGCCATTAAAAAACTTGGACTGTGGTCACATCAGACTTCATAGATAGGTTCTAGTCAAAAACCAGTAGGACATTCTTCAGTGAATTCCTGTAGACCTAGTTGTCTGGATTTGTGACTTGTGAGGCACTAAGTATGTTCTACCTTGTCTGAGTACACAGACACACAGACACACACACATGCACGTGCGCGCGCACACACACACACACACACACACCATGTAAAATTGGTCAAGTTGTTGTTGGTCCCTAGTATCCTTATCAGTAACATGAAAGAGTAGAAAGAGATGGTCCCTAAAGTCCTTTCTAGTTTTAGAACTCTGGCATCCCTGCTACCTCTAATTCTGTGATACCATTATTTCCTTATTTATTGATTCACTATGAATTCTCTCAGTAACCAAAGTTTTGAAAGGTACCTCCTTCCCACTAGTTCTATAATATTTTTTATATTTAAATTACTTATCCAATTGGAACCTACTATAAAAGTAACTGGTATGATTTGGCAGTGTAGTCCTATTTTGTGATATTCATATATACATATGTGAATATATAATGTACGTGTGTATGAATATACCTACATACTACTTATGTCAATTCCAACCTGGCCACTATATTTCTTGAAGAATTATACTGATGTTTTCTTTTTCTTGACATCATTCTTATTTCTATCCTTTCACCCTGTTTACAATTAATCTGGGAAATTTTCTTGAATTTTTTTCCCTAAAGTTTGGTATTCAGACTTTATATTTTAAAGTATTTTTTAAAAAGACATATGAACTTTGTATTATGTCTGTACATTTCATCTACAAGATCAGTCACCTAGGTTGATCTCAAATATTTCCCTAATTATTTTAGTTTATTCTATCAAATTTTCTTTCACCTTTGAATTCTCCCAGATCTGCTATTCATTTTTTTATACATTTACTAATCTTACCATATATTCAGAATGATCTACTTTTTCTTTATTATTTCAATTTCTTCTATGAGGGCTGTACATTCTTCATTATTTTCCTTAATTCATATTTTAATAATTCTTTTAAATATTTTATGTTTTATCTGCTTTGAGGTATGGAATGAGAATTGTGCTTATACCTTACCTCTCTTTTAATCATGTTGGGAGCATATTCATTACTATTTCAAAAAATGTTTGATCAGGCCTTGTCATACTTAGTACCACCTTCCCTTTACATCATAGCCACTTTCTTTTTTCCATCCAAACTTTTAGGAATATGAAAACTCAATGAGCTTTATCACACTTCCCATTAAAAGATATATGACATATCTTGGTGGCTTCATTGCAAAGGGATAACTTTGAGAAATAATGATTAGCTCTGTGGAAGTGAGGTTTACACTCAGCCTATCACTCTGCCTTCTTGCTGGAAGCCAATCCCTTTCCTTGTGCTCTAGACAGGCTTGAATCAGGCCTCATTCTTTTGTGCTGATCCTCTATTCAGAACCACTTCTTTTCAGACCATCAAAGTTCATCTTGGGAATTCAATGACATTCTCCCTTTTAGGAGTGAGAGTGTTAGGTCACTGTAATTAACATAATTAATCTCCAGTTATTCATGATATTGCTGTATTTCCTTTAGAAACTGAATATCACCAGTAAGGATAGATAATTTTTTTAACCTGCCATGGGAAGAACAAGAATTTGAAAATTTAGCCAGAGATTTCACTCATCTTACACTGTTGTCAATACTGTTTAGCTGCATTTAGGATTCAAAACTCTCTCTCTCTCTCTCTCTCTCTCTCTCTCTCTCTCTTTCTCTCTCTCTCTCTCCATATATATATATATATATATAATTTTCAATTCAACAAGAGATTCTTGAGTGAATGCTATGTGCCTAGTACAGTAGCTATGTCTCTTTTATGTGAAATAGTAGTCATTTTCTCAGTCATTTGGGCATGCATAGACTCACACACACATACACACACACATCCAGGTGAGTTAATTGAATCCAAGGGATATAGGATGACTTGCCCAAGGTCACACTGGTAACACATATATAGCAAGTAGCAGAGCCAGTAAATTAACCCAGGTCTTTTGTCTCTTAACATGATGCTCTTTCTGCTTTATGCCTCTCTATTAGTTGAACGATTAGATTTTTCCATTTACTAACCAATTCTTTGGGTGACATATAAAAATAGCATAAGTGGTTCTTAACCTGTTTTTTATCTTTAAAAATATATATTTTGATAACTGTACTTCAATGTAATTTGTTTTCACTATAATCTCATGAATTTTATTTTATATATTTAAAAACCTGTTTTCTAAGAAGGGGTCCATAAGCTTTACTTGATCACAAAGGGAATCTATGAAACACAAAGGGTTAAGTATTTCTGGTAAGATCAGAGGGAAAAAAAAGCAAATTAAGCCATGGGGCTTATACTTTTCTTGGACTTCATAAGATCATAGATTTAGAATCAAGAAAGAGCCAAATCCCTCATTTTATAGAGAATGAAACTTAGACTGAAAGAGTTGAAATAAAAGGGTGAGGGTCACACAGGTAGTCAAAGGCAGACCTTATGGGAGCTCCAAATTGCACATGTTTTTTTTTTTTTACCACATTGCCAGACTGCTTCTACTATACCTGTATATAGTGTGCTTGCCTACACAAACTCATTACAAGGGGGCAGGGCTTTTATTTGGAGTTGGGGTAAGGTAGATTAGTTGGTAATGATAGATATAATGAAGGACATCAATAAAACATTTTTTTAAAAATATGGAGAAGTGCAGAAATATAGTAATTCTTTCACTATCTTATTAAATTAATATGTATTTCCTTAAAAATGTGCAAAACACAAAGTTTTTTTCTTTTTAATGTTTTTAATATAGTCCTTTTTCCTGTTAATCTTTGTATCTTGAAATGCTATGTATGTTGATGTTTATTGTTTGCAATAAACAAAGAATATTAAAAATTTAAAAATACCAAATTATTATTGCACTGAATTTTAGCCCCGACAATTGTAACAAAACAACCCCCAGAGAAGCTAGGTGGTTGCAGTAGATAGAATATTGGTCCTGAATAAACTGGGCTAGCTTACCAGTTGCCTGAGCCTGGGCAACTTACTTCATTTCTGTCTGTCTCAGTTTTCTCAACTGTTGTTTTTCATCCTTCCTTTCAAAGAAGACCAATGACATCATGGGATGATGTCTTGACTTGTGTAGGAACTTGATTTAAGTGAGGCAAAGTTATCAGCCTCATTCTTTCTTCCAGTCATCAAAGTCCAGGGACAAGACAAAAGTCAGGATGGCTGGTGATGGCCCAATATGCAGTGGATGACCTCGATATCTTCAATGTCTTGCCAACCTCTGAGTACTCCACAACACCTGCTTCAGCCAAGGTGATGACTGTTGGAACAAATTGTTCTCATCCACTCATTCTGGTAGGGGAAGTCTTCACATGTTTGGGATAGACATCCCTCTTACCTGAGCTTTGAGTCTGAGGCCTGTTGGTTACCCTCATCCTGGTTTATCTCATCTGCCGAGGTGGCTGAGGCTGCAGTACGTGCTATTGCTTTTTGGAGCCACAAGTGAAAATTGAATGTAAGGTGGATACCAAAGGTAGATGAACAGCCCTGAAAAGGGTTCAGCAAGCATTCACACCAGAAGTGCTATTCTTCCCTGAACACCCCATATAGCCCAACAATAATAATATATATGATTTCTCAAATGTGAAATGAAGATAATAACACCTACTTCCCAGATTATTGTGAGAATCAAATAAAATAATATTTGGAAAGTCCTTCTCATAGTCTTTAGATATAACTCCTCTTATCAAAAGGGTTTTGATAAGAGATAAGGGTTTTGACCCTATATGGGGTCACATAACTGAATGTGGTGGTCATGAAAAATTTGGCAACAGTAAAAGGTTTCTGAACATGCAACAACCAAAAATTAATTCAAAATCAAATGTGTAATGAATCCAAGGTGTTTCTGGCAGCACTTTTCCGTGTTGCTTTGTGCGATTTCACTACAGCCTTAGTTCTGAACACAGAATGTGTGCACTTTGCACTGCAGATGCCCTCACACGACATAATGCCAACAAAAGCTGCCAGAAACGCTTTGGTTCAGAATCAAGACTATTATATGTTATGAATTGCAGTGTTTTTATTGTATGTACAAAATTTTCTGCTCTTACAGAAACATAATAGTTTAATTATAGAAAATAAAAACTTTTAATATTTTACTATTGTCATTCCTCATCACGTCAGTATCAAATTAGTTTATCTTTAGATTGAATTGTGTCAGAATGTTTGATTTTAAAAATTGCTGTTATCTCTTTCTTTTACATTAACATAAGTGTTTAATTACAGCAAGTAAAGACAAAAGCCCGTTAATAATATTTCTCCACTATCGCCACTGTATGTGCATCTAAATTTGAACATATTTTTTAATTAAGAGCAAACAGATTAATTTCATAAACTAAAGCTATGGAGAAATTATTAGCAACATTTATTTATATTTTAGGACAAAACATTTTTGGTTATTGAAAAGTGGCTAAATTTAGACAGAAGAGGTAAAAATACTGATGACAATGTGGCAGAGTTTTCACTACCAGGTTGTAGTACACTTTAGTTGACAAGAAAAAAAAATATGTTGAATTAGTTTTGCAATACGGATTTACTTCTAATAATGATGATGGTGTGGAAAAACCTCATTGCTTTATTTGTAATGAAGTTTTGGTGGGGAGAGCATGAAACCAGCCAAACTAAAATGATATCTTAATAACGACCATACAGCATACTGCAATAAACCAAAAGAATATTTTGAATGACTTTTAAAATCTTCAAATAAATAAAAAAAATGTTTTGGGAAATTTGCAACTGTCAATAAAAAGCATTTACTTGTATCTTACAAAACTTATTATTTAATTGCAAAAACGTAAAAGCTCTACGAAATAGGAGAAGATCTTGTGTTACCTGCTGTTATTAAAATATCTGAAATAGTTCATGGGAAAAAAAGTATGAGGATGAAATTTGCAAAATTCCTTTATTTTGGTACTGTTTCCAAAAGAATTTCTAAAACTAGTAATGCCCAATTCCAGCAGCTAATTACCAGGCTTAAGGGCAGCCCAAAGTTTGGAATTCAGTTAGATTAAACAACTGATGTTTCTAACATGGCATAGTTGTTACTTTATTTAAGATAAGCTTATGAAGGAAGCATAGGTGAGGAATTATTCTTTTGTCACCCTTTGGAAGGGCACACAAGAGGGGAAGATTACATATACATACATATGTACATATATACATACATATGTACATATATATATACACATACATATGTACATATATACATATATATATATATATAATATCTTAAAGTCTATGAATTTTTCACAAATGAAGGTTTACAATGGAAAAATTGCATTGGAGTCTTTACAGACCAGGCTGAACACTGATGGGCAAGAATACTGGATTTGTAGTAAAAGTTTAAGGTGGTAGCAATGAACGTATCTCTTTTCCTCACTGCATGATCCATCAGGAGACACTCATAGCCAAATAAATATCACCAGAGTTAGATGGTGGGCTTTGTGATACTATCAAAACCATTGACTTCATTAAAAGCCATGCCCTTAACAGTCATTTGTTTTCAAACCTTTGGAAAGACATGGACTCCGACTACAAAAGCTTATTACTACATGCAGAGGTAGGGTGGCTCTCAAGAGGGCAAAGTTTAAAAAGATTATTGAAATTGAAAGATGAAGTTGTTGTATTTTTTACTGAGCAAAAATCTGATTTTATTAATTTTTTTCATAATAACTTATGGCTTTTAAAACTATGTTATTTGTTGGATATTTATGAAAAACTCAATGATTTAAACATGTCACTTCAAGGAAAAATGTAATTTATTTATATTAAAAGGTGAAAATAAAAGTTTTACTATAATGTTAACAAGAATAAGGTAAAAATGGTTCTTTAGAAATGTTTACAGCTACAGATGATTTTTTATAATTGAAAATAACTCTCTGAGAGATTTTATTGTAAGCATCATAATTCATTATCTGAAGTGTCTGGAGATACAGTTTCAGAAATACTTGCCTTCAAATTTTAATTCTAGAAAACTAAATTGGCTTCATAAATCATATTCAATTGAGATGAAAAATGTCAGTCATCTGCCATTAAAAATTCAAGAAGAATTTGCTGAGTTATCAAACAACACAGGTTTAAAACTTGAGTTTCCTAAAAAAAAATCATTAAATGACTTTTGGCTTGGGATTAGGACAGAGTTTCCAACAATTTGATGATGATAAAACAAATTTCCAACAAATTGATGATGATAAAATCAAAATATCAATAAACTCTGGAAAAATGTTGACGATGTTCAACATCCTGTAGTATTAAATATTCTGCCAAGATTTTGTTCTTTATGTAAAAATAAATAAACACATCCATCTCATTAGTATGCAAATTTGCTTTCATCTTTAATAAATGGTAAAATTATATGTATGCCAAAGAATTGTTTTAAAATAAATTTCTTTATGATTTATTATCAGTAAATGTTTGATTTCTACACTTGTTATACCCAGGGTCATGTAAAAATATCTCAGGCAAAAAGTGATCGCAAGTGAAAAAGTTTAAGAATCCCTGTCCTAGAGCATAGTAGGCATTCAACAAATAAATAAATACTTGTTCCTCTCCCTTCCCTTCCCCTTTCTCATTTGTCACATTCTCTTTCCATTTCCCAAGTTTCTTAAGCTATGATAATTTAATAAGTTTTCTCACAGCTTGGTCTTACAGATTGAACTCTATTCTTTCTTATCATGGATACTGAATGAAAAAATACAATGTGTTTTTCCAGGGAATTTGAGGGAGTAGATCTTTTTACTGTAGTACCATGGAAATCTTAATGGGGGGGGGGGTTGTGAGTCAATTAGGTTTAAGTGACTTGCCCAGGGTCACACAACTAGTAAGTAGTGTCAAATATCTGAGGCCGGATTTGAGCTCAGGTCCTCCTGACTCCAAGGCTGGAGATCTATCTTCTGCACCACCTGGTTGCTCCTGAAATCTTCATTTTCTAAGCATCAAAAAGAAAGCACAGTGTTAATCTTTGATGAGATCTTCTATTTTCCTGTGTTGATTTGGCTATTTTATGCCCAATGAAGATTTTTCCTGCCAATTTTCCAGTGATAGAGGTGGATATTTTGTTATCTGTGTTATACAAATGAGAAAAATGAGATTAAGAGAGAAGTGACTTGCCTAAGTTTACACAGCTATGTAGCATCAGTGCCAGTGCTTAAAGAAGTCTTCAGTAAACCCCTATTAAAACATAAAACTCCAACAAAGAATACTACCTTAAGCCTTTTTACCTAAGTTCCTAGCTACCCAATTATACATTAACAAGGATTTTCAGAAATAAGAAAAGGAAGAAACAGAGAAAAGAAAGGGGAAAGGAGAAGGATAGTACCAGAAGGGAAAAAAAGGGGCATTCATGGAGAGATGTGAGGGCAACAAGAACATTCACTCCTTGTATGTGTTTGCCTCAGGTCAATCCTGCTCTCAAGTTCTTAACAAGATTTTCTGTCAATGCCCAAATTTCTGGCCCTTATTTTCTAACATATTTGCTTTGTGCCAATGGCTTTTTGACAGGAAAAAGAGAAAGTCCACTCAAATGAAAAAAAGAAAGATTTTTGTAGGAGATATTTTGAATGAAGCCTTTGTATTTTCTCTTTTGGTTTATATGCCATTTCATGTTTTCATCTTTGCAAATTGTTCTGTTTCTATCTCCTTTATATGATAACTTTGATTCCCACCCCCCCAAAAGTTATTATCAATGACAAAAGTGGTGATTAAATTCAAGTTTCCATTATAACACCATAGGACAGTAAGTATAGAGTCTAGAAAATCCAAATATAATCATTCAATGGTTTGTTATTCATATTTGCCATGTCTTATCCCATTAAGAAGCAATGGAAATAATCAATTTGTTTTCCTTGCTTTCTTCTAAGAGTTTTCCATCTGCAAAGAAATGTATAATTTCCGTTCCTTTTGTTACTGTATTTCTACTTATATAATACAATATTTTCCAACACAACAAGCTTTAGTATGTGGCAATAGAATCAGACTCCTATTTATCTCTTCCCTGAAGAGATTCTCAATGATATTTTTAAAGCAATTGATAGCAGTGTGTAATTGTGAGTAAAGTCAATAAATGTATATTGACTACCATTATAGGCACACAGATGCAGTATTGATATTTGGTGTTTGCAATAATGGTAGTGAAATGTTGAATAAAATATAAAGCAAAAATGGCCATCAAATACCCATACAAAGGGAGTGCCTGAAATGCTTGTATTATATAAACTTGGTGTTTATAATACCTTGGGATGGAAGGAGTTATATATTTTGTCCTAATTTCCAAAATGTTTCTTATTTATACCCAAGGGAGGCTGTCATAGAAGAAATATATGGGTGAATTTTCTATGCTCTATTTGTGGGTATCAGAAACAATTTCCTGAATATCTCACTTGGCTGCCTCAAAGTAAGCCATTTAAAATTATTCCCAAGCTTTCTAAATTTAACCCATACTTCTTAAGCACATACAGTATGCATAGCTTTGGGAGAAGAGTATAAGATTTAGACAAGTCATGTGCCTGCTCTCAAGAAGCTTACAATTCAGTAAGGAGGAAGGCATATACTTGCATTCTAATATTTCGAGTTTCAACTTTTTTACAACTTGATAGATGGTGTAGCCAACTATACAATAAGCCTCTCTGAACTTACATAGGTTGATATTCAGGAGACAGATAAGTGGTCCATTGTTGCACTCAAATATGAGTGTCTCCACCTTGGTAAGACCATCCAGGGGTTGCATTCAACTGGTTTATTCTTGATTAACCCCTAGTAACCTCCACACCATAAAGAGGCACAGGATAAAAGCCTTTAAGGATCGTTGTGACAAAAAATTATTGCCTTGCAGCCAACCTGCAGATAAGCCTCTTGCAATAAAGCTGACTTCATCCTTAGACGGCAGACAGAAATTAAGACCCACATAACACCATACTTGTACTCATAAGTGCAGTAGAGTAGTAGAAGGTGAGTCACATGGTATACTTTGAGGGAGAAAAAGTCATTCCTGATTGATGATATCAGGAAGACTTCATAAAAGAGGCAACATTTAAATTAGGACTTAAATATGAGTAAAATTCAATAGGCAACAAGAGAGATAGAAAAAATTTGGACACAGAGAATAGTGTAAGGTAAGTCATGGAGATGAAAAATTATTGCACATTATTGTGAGCAGCAAGTGATGTGATCTTACTAGATCAGAGCATCTAAAAGGGAATCATACACAATAAGATGGAAAAGTAGGGTAGTACCAAATTGCAGGAGGCCTGGAAGTCTAATGGATATTAAATCTCATTCACTAGTAAACCACTACAGAATTTTGACTAGAGGAAAGGAGATTCCCAGATCTATGAGAAGAAGAATAGTTTATCAACAGTACAGATGATGGAATACACAGGAAATGAAAGAAATTGCAAGTGGTTCTGTAAATTAACAATTATAATAGCACAGATAGCAGGAGTAATGAGAGGCTTTACCAAAGTGATAACAGTAGGAATAGAAGTAATAGGGTAGCTACTGGAAGTATCACAGAAATAGAATTAACAGGTCCTGGTTGCTATTTGGATATGAGAGAAGAGAGAGATGGAAGAATAAAAATTAATACTCAGATTCTCAAGATGGGAGACTAAGGGCACTTTAGACAGTGGAGACAGAAGGAGTATATTTAGAAGGGACAACAATAATCTCAAAGGGCACAAAAAATAAATTTAAGCATTCAAATCCCAGCAGCTGGGCATTATAAAAAATAAGAAAGTTTAAGGAAGGAAAATAAAAGAAAGAGAAAATAAATTCTCCTCACTCCTCTCTATTCCCCCCCCCCCCCACAGGATGCTGGGTCTCTAGGTAATGAATGTGATTGAATGATGATAGGTTGATTACCAGGCTGGTGTGGTTGTTTCAGGGCACTAAGGAATCCTTTGCCATTTTTACCATCTTAGGCCAGTGTTGCTGGAGAGGACAAGAAAGACCCATAAAGATGACATGTTTGCTTGCCTGCTCCCTGATGGGGCTTCAATGTATTACCTGGATCTAATTATCTCATCTCCAGCTGACAGAGAGGGTTCCATAGAACCCTTTCCATCACTGGAAGCCTCAGCCAAGCTTCCAGTGGGCTGTCTAATAGCTTGATATATTTTTGGATCTCCTGCTCATTGGATGAACAAGCTGAAGCAAATCATATATTGACCTCAAAGCATTTATAAACTGTAGAACATTATATTCTCATCATAGCCATAGGGGCAGTAAACTATAGTTTCTCTGCTGTGAAACATGGTTTTGGTTATGCACTGTGTTACTAGGGCCGTACCTAAACAATAATACATCATTTGTGGCACATGTCGCCTTCTTTATTGAAAGGCAAAACAAAGAGTTGAGGACAAAAATCATTACTTCTTTAGCAATTTTTCACAAAATGCTTTTCTTTTGTACTTGACACACAGATGGGACATTGTACTGCAGTGGAGATGATGTATGGCAGCATGACAAACTTCATTTCTGTTATAAACCAAGAATCAGAAGGGTGCACACATTTGGGAAAGTTGTGTTACTTTAAAAAAAAATAAGAATAAAATAAGCTTTTAAAAAAATGACTCGAAAACTCCTGTGGGACCTTCAGAGAAAATGTTTGTCTGCTTTAATTGACTTGTCAGGTATTGATCAAAGTGCTTAAATGAAAATATTGGAAACAATAAACTGGTTTCATGTAGGGGTTTTTGTATCACCTTGGCAATGATAATCCATGACAGAACGATGAATTAATATGAGCTGAGACAATGGAATAGGAGCAGGAGAGACCGAAGGAAATAAGGAAGATCTGGATTTATTTTCTCTGGTGGGGTCAGGAAGGCGCTGGTTGTGTGCTCTCCTGAGTGTGGAGCAGACACAAGTTACTCTTAGCCTCTTCCTTCTTTTTGTTTCTCCTCTTTCTCCAACCTTCTTCCAGCTGTTAATGATAATGATAATAATTGTGAACCCCTTGAGATAGCATGTTACTTTAAACAGGGAACTTATGCCTTTAAGCCAAAGGCATAAGTAACATTTTAGTCACTGAGTCACTGTGATTTATATATATATATATATATATATATATATGTGTGTGTGTGTGTGTGTGTGTGTGTGTGTGTCTATATGCATGTATGTATACATATGCATATGCTAGAAGTTCTCAATTAAAAATTAACATGTTATCTGAAGGAGTTCTCAATGAAGCAGTAGTTATCATTAACAGGTAGAGGAAGGTTGGAGAAAGAAAAAGTAGGGGCTGAGTAGCTTGTCAGGCTTTCTTGACCCCACAGGAGAGGAAATCTGTATCTCCTTTATCTGCTTTGGCCTTTTGTTTATATATATATATATATATATATATATACACACACACACACACACACACACACACATATGTATATGTATATTATATATGTGTATTTGTGTATGTATATAAACACACAATATACTATGTATACATGCACTTATATGTATTTATGTGCATATATCTATGTATGTGTGTATACATGTGTATACATATCTATGAATGTGTGTATATTCACATATATCTTTATCTATCTATCTATCTATCTATCTATTTATCTATCTATCTCTTATTTGTCCTATCAGCCTATCTGAGACATTGCAACAGCTTCCTAACACATTCCTAACACAATTCTACTCTATCTTTGCCTCCAAGCCAGCCTTCATCCTGAAGACAGATTTACCATCTTTATGCATAGATCTAGTCACTTAGTTCCTCTACTCAAAAAAACTTCCATGATTCCCTTTTACCTGATGATGAAATTTAAATCTCTTTTATCCGAAATTTAAAGCATAAGTAATCTGGCAGAATCTGACTTTCCAAGTATTATGTCTTCCTACTACCTTGCATATATTCCTAGTCAAATTGAACACCTTGCCATCTTTCTATGCATGTCTACTCTGCATTTTCTAAATCTACATGATATGATGGATTGTTAGACATGAAAAGGTTTGGAAATCATTTAGTTCAGGGGTGGGGCACCAGCAGCCTAAAGGCCACATGTGGCCCTCTAGGTCCTCAAGTGCTGTCCTTTGAATGAATCCAAACTTCACAGAACAAATCCCCTTAGTAAAAGGATTTGTTCTGTAAAACTTGGACTCAGTCAAAAGGCTGCATCTGAGGACCTAGAAGGCCACATGGGGCCTCAAGGTCCCAGGTACCCCACTCCTGATCTAGGTCAGTCTCCTTATTTTATTTGTTTGTTTTATTTTTATTTTTATTTTTTTTTTTTTGATCAGGCAATTGGGGTTAAGTCACTTGCCCAGGGTCACACAGCTGGTAAGTGTCAAGTATCTGAGGCGGATTTAACTCAGTTCCTCCTGATTCCAGAGCCCATGCTCTATCCACTGCACTACCTAGCTGCCCCCTATGGTTTGTTTGTTTTGTTTTTTAGGAGGCAGACTCTTTTTATTTTTTCTTTTTTTGATGAGGCAATCAGGGTTAAGTGACTTGCCCAGGGTCACACAGCTCATAAGCGTCAAGTGTCAGTATTTGAACTCGGGTCCTCCTGACTCCAAGGCTGGAGCTCTATCTACTGTGCCACCTAGCTGCCCCTCCCTTATTTTATAAATAAGGAAACAAGTCCAGAGTAGTTAAATGTTATTTTCTTTATATTTTGCTTTATCATTTCTTGGTTTCATAACTTTACTTGTTTCCCCTTGCTCAATTCTAATTTTTGTTTTCTTTCTTAAGATTCTGGATCTCCTTTTCCAGGTGGTTAACTTTATTTTCATAATATTCTTGTTTTTCTTGTATTGTTCTTATTTTTAAAATTTTTCCCTCAATCTTTCTCATTTGATTTTTAAAGTTTTCTTTTAAAGTTCTTTTATGAATTATTTTTGAGCAGGTGACCATTTGACATTACTCTTTGGGGCAGGACAGGCTTTTTTTGCTTTGGTATCCTCCTCTGAAGATGAACCCTGGTCTTCTCTATTCCCATAGTAACTTTCTATGGTTCTCCTTTCTTTCTCCTTTGCCTACTCTTTTTTAATATTTTTTTATTTATAACAACTTGTTGTAATCACCACCTCTAGTCCTAGGGCATGTGAGATGGTGCTTCTGGCCTCAGGTCCTTGTTCAGGTTGCTCCTCTGGTCTGGAATGGAAATCAGTAACTCCACCCTCCTGTAAGTTTCCACAGCCAGGCATGTCCCCTCCTCACTGCTTCTGCACTCACCAGGCATGTGCTGGTTCCTTCTTCCCCAGGGCTGCATCTTGGCAGCACAGCTGGGCCTGGCATCTCTTATCAGCTGAAGTTCCTTCAATCTTCCCCCATTCAGACTCCTGACTCCCCACACTGTCCAGGAAGTGAAAATTCTTGTGGCTGTGGCCAAGGCTATCTCCCAACCCAGCTAACCCCAGGGCTCCTAGCTTGTTCTTTCAGCAGAACAAGCCTGGAGGTGTTCATACATCACAGGGACCACACCTCAATCCTGGGATTTTTCTTCTGTTCTTCTCCTTGTCCCAGGAGGAACACTGTTCTGCCCCAACTCTTGTTTATTTTTACCTCTGTACATTCACCCTGCCGCACTTATTTTGTCTTCTTTGTGGGGGAAATCTGGAGAGCTTGGAATTTTCTGACCTACTCCATCATCTTTCCAGAATCCTCTCCTTTAAATTTTGAAAGTCATGTGCTAGTAGTCACATAACTGTTCAGATCTCTTGATTCTAAGTGCAATTATTTTTGCTTAATTAAACCTTAGCTTGAGTTATTTCTGATGACTGAGTTGGCCACTGTCCTTTTTCTCCTTTATCTTTAGAATTTCTATTCATATTTTAAAACCAAGTATCGTGTCATAAATCCTATTCTAACTCCCAGCCCTACTCTTGACCTTGTTGTTTTGTGTGCTTATCATATATTATTGTAAAAACAATAATTACTAGTATTTATACACTACTTTAATGCTTGTAAAGCACTTTTTGAATAAATTTTTTAAAAAAATTAATTACCTACAATGTGCAAGGTGCTATGTTGTAGAAATGCTACTACCCAGCCTTTAAAGAGGGTGCAGAAATTAAATAGGCTGCAGTCTCTACTGTCACGTAGATCACATTTTAGAATGGGGATGGGATGCATAAACATTTGATCCTCAGACCAACCCTAGCAGGTAGGTATTATTATTTTTCCCATTTTACAGATAAGGAAACTGAGTCAGACAGGTTAAATGACTTGTCCAGGGTTCAAGAGCTAGTAAGTGTGTGAGGCTGGATTTGAATTCAGGTCTTTCTGAGCCCATGTCCAGAGTTCCATCCACTGTGTCACATAGCTACCTTATATATTAAACACAAAGGTTCATGAGTGGCATAACTTTATATTGCCTATTTTTTAACCTCCCTCAGCTACTAGCATTTAGCAAATTTCTAATAAAATGAATTAGGTAACGATATGACTAGAGCCAAATCACATTTAATGTACTCATTGGGATTTTTATGAAATTACTAAACAGGTACAAATAATGAATGACTCATACGTACTTGCTTTAGTTAAAGTTGAATTTTCACAAATATATTATCTTTTTAGTCTGGGTCATTTGCTTTCTATTCATCTCTGTTAAAACTGCTTGTATGCATTTTCCCCACCAAATTCTAATAAACTGCTCATAATTTACTTATGTTATTGTACAAACATAATTTTTTAATTATTAGGTTTCATACTATAATTGGTGCTGTTGCTTCTTTCCACTGGTGCATGCTACAGTGTTCTTTGAAGCATTGCATATAATCTTTATTCAAGGTCATAATTACTTTGGTGGCATATTTCACTTTAGGACTATGCAAATCTCATCGGAAAGTCTTACTCATTCTTCCCTTCTGCCATACTCCCCACAAATTACTTTATGTGTTGACCAAGTATTTCTGGAGCCTTACTGGTAAAATTCCATATGTAGTCTTACTTCTAGCTTAGTTTTTCATTGGTTAAGTAAGTTAAGTAAGCCATTGGTACAGGGTTTGTTATATGGAAAAGAGGTGGCAAATTGTTGCTTGTAAGGACATTGAATACAACTCTTTATCATTCATTCTTAATCTCACTTTGATGACTAGATCGGATCATAGACGTTGGAAACTATGTCTTGTTACCAGGCAGTGACATAGTCTACACCTACTACCATCACTTTTGGACAAACCAATCAATTCACTTCTGCTTGCAGAACAATTAGCAACACCCAGTCAATAATGGTGGCAATGAGAGCATTACTTGTAGATGGACCCTGCTGATCCACTTGAAAATTATCATTGGAATGGTCTTAGAAATCATAGTGTAAATGCAGCTTTAAATGGATAAAAAAAAAATAGAACTCATTATGCTGTGACACTTTATAGTACAGTTGAGGTCAGAAAATTGTGTATAATTTTTCCTAAGTGAAACAGTAAGTGAAAGAGAAATCATGTAGTGAAAATAGTAAAGTATGATGTGATTCAATTTTTTAAAAAAAATTAATTACCTACAATGTGCAAGGTGCTATGTTGTAGAAATGCTACTACCCAGCCTTTAAAGAGGGTGCAGAAATTAAATAGGCTGCAGTCTCTACTGTCACGTAGATCACATTTTAGAATGGGGATGGGATGCATAAACAAATAAATAGAATGGAACAAAACATAGTAAGTGGATACAAATTTCTAACTATGTTGCCTATAAGCTCTGAAGAGGGGATGAGAATATATAACACTGGGGATTGTGTAAATTATATTGGAATATTACATGCCCTTTGTACTGTAGAGAATCCTCTTCACAATGTACATCTAAAGTTCCCTCTAAAAAGTAAGTCCCAAAGTATGCTTTTCACTAATGAAGTGAAGACTTCTTTGAGGTTCATCTAGATTTTAATATAATAGATTCTTTTCTTCATAATGAGGCCTCTGAAATGGTGGCATGAATGGCCAAATGTGCTATATCACCTTTGACATTTTTTTTAAATTTGTATTTTTAAAATCATATTGAGTAGCTTTTATGCATTGCAGGTTGTTCCCACAGCAGTAATTATAGAAGTCTATTGTTTTACAAGATTAAAAGATTTGGAAAATAATTCATGTCAGGAGACCTGGGTTTTATTGATGGCTTTTACTAGGTATATGACCTTGTTTAAGTCACTTCCTCTCTCTGAGCCTCAGGTTCCCTCACTGTAAAATGAGGAAGTAAGATCAGATGATCTCCAAGGTCATATCTAGCTCTAACATTCTGTTTCTAAGATTTCTCCTCTTTCAATTTTACAGATTCCATGTACTAGGCTTACATTTTTCCCCTCAGGAATTTTCTTTTCCTGTTCCTCTCCCCATGCTTAACTTGGAGGGAGAAATAAAAGATTTCTTTTTCTCTGTATAATTTTCCCTCTGGCAGCCGGCTGTCACCAATAGCACCAGTCCTGTAGCCTCTGAAGGTTTGCTAAGACTAGTGGTTGAAACCTCAAGGTAGGATCTTTAGACTTTCACATTATACATTCTGGCAGTGGTTGCCTTTATTGACCATTCCTGTTGCATTTGCAGGGCCAAAAAATTGCATGTCCACCCTTGCAATATTTGGAATACAGAGGTTTTTCTACTGACTTGATACCATTTTAATTCATGGCAATGTTAAAGCATTTTTTTCTATGTTTTACTCTGGGGTTTATTTTAAGGCACCGAGACAGATGGGGTGTTCCTTTGTGCTCTTGCTGTTACCTGGAAGGGATTGGTTTTTTCTTTTTTTTCTCCTGTAGGAATAAAAATAAAAATAGAAAAAAATCTTAGCTCTTTCTGTTCTGATATGTCTGAGCTAGTAACTAAAAAGTTACAGATCATTCATAATAGTTGAAGGAGACTGTTCTTTTCTTTCCTTAATTATCTATCTGAAAAGAACAGTCACTATATATATATATATAAATACACTCACATATATATGTATGTGTGTATGTACATATGTATAAAATCCTTTAATATTCACAGCTTTATCAAAGCACTCTGAAATCCAGACTAATTGTGATTTTGTATTCTCTTGGGGATTGTTGCCAAAGAGTTCTCCTGGCCAGTGGGCAGATAAAGGGAAGGGGATTTATGCTCTCAGCTAGCACTATCCCAAAGTGGAACAAGTTTCCTTAGGCAAAAGTGACCTTCCAGACCATGGAGATGGTCAACCAGAAACTGCGTGAGGACATGTCACGGATATTCTAGAGATGGTTCCCATTCAGGGATAATTGGACTGGATAACCTGTGGAGTTCCTTCAAATTCTCAGATTCTGAAATTCTCTGCTCACCTGCCATAATTCACTGCTGTTGGAGATGGAACAAAACCTGCTCTTATCCCTTTTTTTGGAATGAAAGTCATTTAGATATGAGACAGGCAATAAGTAGACTTGGACTGTAGCTTAGCAGATCATTGTAGATTTTTATACTTAGAGCAAGTAACCGGGAGACTAGAACTTATGAAGCTGCCAGAAGATTAGACTTAAATGTACTACTAACTCCTTGGAGTTTGTGTGGAGAAGAGGAAAGGGTACTTGGAGTCAGAAAAGAGAGTTTCCTTCTGTCACTTAATAACTGTGAAACCTATAGGGTCAAGTCATTCTACGGACCTCCGTTTCCTCATCTAAAAATTAAATGGATTGGGCTGAAAAGCCCCTTGCAGCTCTAGGTGAATGATGCAATGATTTAGGAGATGATTTGCTTAGTTTTAAAGTGACCAAACAAGAGGTGGTCATGATATTATTAAAAATGGGAAATGGTTATACTAATTTGTTTTTTACCCAAAACAACCAGATGTTTATCAGTTCATTTGCCTCTCTTAACAAAATGGATGATGTAAATCTTTGTGATTATCCAAGTTCCAAATGTAGACTTGGTATGAGGTAGAAGTGAGAGGTGGAAAGGACTGTAGAGAACATTTAATCCAATCCCCTTCACTTTTTAGTTGAGGGAATTAAGGTTCAGAAAGGTGAATTAACTTGTCATACAGTTAATTAGGGACCTGAATGAGATCTCAGATATTCTAATGCCCAGTCCAATAGATTACATGTATTTGACAGTTTTTAATAAATGAAGTGCCAAACTCTTTGCTACCAAAATGTTTTCTCACTTACAAGTCAATCAACTACATGGCTAACACCCTATGTCCAATCACATTCTCCTTTCCCTATTTTCCCCCACCATGTGTTTTCCAAAAGGATATTTCATGATATTTTAAAGTAGCTTAGTCATAGATGTCATGAGGTTTCAGTCTCTGAGAGAAAAAAAAATCTGATATATATATATGTATATATAGATATATATATACACATATATATTTCATCTGAATCTTTGGCTATTGAAGGCAGGCATCTAGTCTCATCTACTTATGTAAGCTTATAAGCCTATACTTACCCCAAAATAAAAACAAACAAAACTATTACTTTCTTGGCTCATTTAGACATGAATGTCTCTAGGAATAGAATGATCAAAGGTGCCAAATATATGCTTAACTGCAGTGTAAAGGCATATGCAAGATCACTAGGACTCTCTGCTGTCACTTTCTAGGTCCACAATCAGCCCATTAATCTCTCTTATGGTTGTCCCAGCTTAGCTGAAGTCCTTAATGCACTTGAAGACTACTTTCTGAACTGTGATCTAATATAAGTGAAAGAAAAAGGAGATTTCATAAATTCTCAGTTCATTGCAAAAGAAGGGTCACTGTATTATAAGAATACATCTACACAAAAAGTATGAATTTGAGATGATTTTTGACTAAAGCAACACAAATTGTATTTATAAAGTTAATGAAAATATTAAGTGGTTGTGTCCATAAGACCCACAGTGTTTTCACAAAACATAAGAAGTTCCTTCTTTGAATTTTTTAATGTGCAAATTTTTTTTGTTCTTGTCATGGTCCAGCTAGGGAACTATGTTGGTTCGGTTAAGATAAAATGTATGCTTATTGTTCTTTTATACATCAGTTAATAAAAAATTAAACTCATTAGGAATATAGCATTTAGACTGGAGTGAATGACATTTTTTTCATGTCACACTCAAAACCACATTTCTTTTAATCAGCATCTGCTCTGTGTTAAGCTGCCTATAAAATCTGGTGCACTGTTGACAATAGAAGATGAAAACAAACAAACAGGAAAACTACAAAAGACATGGTATTAACATCAAAGTACAATAACCCTGTTCTCTTTCCTTGGCATTTGAAAAACGTCTTTATTTTGACCCCAAACAATTGGATTTTCTTTCCACCAATCTTGATTTTGGAGTGCTGGATTAAGAAGAATTGCATGTGAACTGAAACATGAGAGTAAGGAAATAGGAGAATGAGCAACAGCACAGTTTGAACAAATTAAGACATTTGCAATTGTAAAATTTCTTTCATTGTTTGGGATAGTCAGAAAATAGCACCACATTTGTTAGTGGATTAAACTCATGCTTTTCAGCTGTGTACATAGGTGTAGTATACAGGGCAAACTGTTCCCAACTGTAGGCCTATGTTCTAGAAAATATACTCATTCAAAGATTTAGGGTTCTGAGAAATAGAAACCAGCTCTCTTGGAATAGTTATGTGAACTGGAGCCTGGAAACTCCATTCACTTTTTAATGAGCTGAGTGATCTAGATTGCCTTTGACACTTGATAGAGAGAACTGTGAGCACGGGCTCTAGTAACAGGAGATTGTGGAAAGATTGTGTGGGACAACTGTGGTTGGTCCTGGATGTGGGGAGTCTGTCAGCAACTACAAAAATGATAAATCCTGCAGCCATCATTGTCCCAGGGGCAGCAATTTGCTACATTTTGGCCAAGTACATTGTTTCCCAGAGGGTTTTGTACTCTCCCTATACTACTATACATTTGATAGATTGATAATCTATGATATGTAACTAAGATAAATAAATCACTAAGGGAAGCAAAGTGGAAAGGGCAATTTTCTCTTTCCAACAACCTTTCAATAACCGTTTTCAATAATGTACACCTGGACTGATGATCATTGTGTGCTTTAACATAGAGGCATAACAACAGTACTTCATCTAGCTGTTTGGCTATTGGTCTTCAATTTCAGAATGTCCCCTAAAAGCCACTATTCAGAGGTCTTCTCAACTTGCCTTTTTCATTTGTGCTAAAGGCTAAGAACATCTTGTCATTTGTATCTTTTTCAAAATATCCTCTCTGAAACCTTGTGTCTGTTTCCAATGGGAAATTTGTGATGATTTCAAGAGTTAGTATTTTCTTAGTAGATATTTCTCTTTTATAAATTCTATTAATTTTTAATGGTCAAGCATTCAATTCCCCCCCTATCATTTCTCCCACCCAAAGGAAGGAAGGAAGAAAAAGAAAGAAAGAAAGAAAGAAAGAAAGAAAGAAAGAAAGAAAGAAAGAGAGGGAAGGTTTACTTTGGAACTATTAAACAAAAGAAATTCCCACACTGGTTATGTCCAAAAATTCATTTCTTATTCTGCAATATGGTTTATCATCTTATTGTGGTGAGATGGATATTACTTTTCAGTCTTCTGGAAATCACATTTTATTTTATCTGAATTTTTAAGTCTTTCAAAATTATTCATTGCTATTTCTATTACAATATTAATTGTTCTTGTTGAGTCTACTAATTTCATTCTCCATCAGTTCAAACAAGTATTTCCATGTGTATTTGACACCTTTTTCTTTATTTCTTTTAACACAATAGTATTTTATTACATTAATATATCACAATTTGCATAGATATTTCTGTATCCAAAGAAAGTCTTTGGTTGAGTTGTCTGCAGTAGTGCTGTGAAGTGTGTATGTGTGTGCGTGTGTGCATGCGTGCATGTGTGTGTGTGTGTGTGTGTGTGTGTGTGGGTGAAAACCTTAAAAGAAATAATTAGGAAGAAAAAAATCTCATGTTCCTTATTTCATTTGTTTTTTTTTTTTTTAATGTTCTTGGCTGTCCTAATAACCTAATGATACCTTATAACCAATCACAAAAGTAATTGGGACAAGTTATCACCATAAATTTGCCCTTGTTCATTTTAACTCCTTCATCCAGTGAGGCCTGGAAAGGTTAGATAAGGAGAGTGAAGGGTTATTTGCTGCCCTGAGCCCTTAAGAACTATAGGAATGGTTCTGTAACATACCCAGAGCAATGGCAAAGTATCCATACCAATCTCTTTGGATCTATCAGCTACTTTTTGAAATCCCTGACCTTGAGGTCTATTGACTTAGGGGGCTTTGTAGAGTCATGCTTCAGTGACTGCATTTATGTTGCTCAAGGAGGGTGAGGCTGAGGAGTTGCTCATCTACATAAAGGGATTGCTCTTGTGAGGTGTTTATTAGCTTTTAGGCCAATTCCTTCTTGCTCACTTAAACCTCCTAGTCTGAATACCAAAGTACAGGAATTTAATTGAAAATTAGTATTTTATAGAGATATATTAAACTGTTCAGACCTATAAATTATGTTCATCTACACACAGTATGTTACAGATATACAAATACACATAAGTAAATATGCAAACATAAAAATGAATACTCAGGTGTGAATTTATATTAAATGTCACAATTACTTCCAAAGGAGGATAATATTACATATTTAGACATAAGTCAAAACATTAATAGAAATCATGCATACTACTCACTTCTTTCATTTTGAAACTTAAAGTAAGCCAATCTAATCTTTGAAATTACATTTTCCTACCTTTTCTCTTTGTTTCCTTCTCCCTTTTTGTTCCCTTTCTCCCTTTTTGCCCTCCTTCCTTCTTTCCTTCTCCCTCTCCTTTATTCATCCCCCTTCATTTCCCCTTCCCTCTTTCCTCAGGTTCTGTTCACTCTTTTGGCAATTAGTATCCATGGACAGTAGGAAGCATAACTAAGGTGAATAGATAATATTGTTTTAAAAGCAACTACTGTAATCTATGATGTTAAATTGATTCAGTATATGTAAAGCTCAGTGGGGTAAACTATATAAATTACAGGCAAGGAACTATATACATATGCTGAGAACCATATAGAAGATTGTATTGTGCAATGCACAAATTCATGTGAGATGTTGTAAATTTAATGGCCATCCATAATAAAACCGGTTCCTGTTTTAAACCATCCTCTCCTTTCTTATTTGAAAATAAAATACAGTACATTTTAAAATTATACAAGCAAAACTGCTTATAATTCATAGGGGATTTCTGTGATCTACCCTGCCATTGCCATTCCTGCCCTCACTCTGCAGTACAAGAAAACACAGTTATTTACCCTGGGACACAGGTGACTGAACTTATAAAAATCACTACAAGACAAGATGTATTGAGGCTTGGCATAGAATGACAAATTCTGGTGAGGTTCACCAAGAAGAGACATATTGATTCTTAAATGATTAATAAGGAGAATATAATTGTATTTCATTAAGATGGATGGGATTTCATTTAGTCTGTCTTCTCCCTTTCCACTTCAGATGCGAAAGGAAATCAAGTCATCATCAATGGCACCTCGTGTTAGCCTGCCACAGCAACAAGGTCATTGATTGAGTAAAAGAAGTTTCAGATAGACTAGCTAGTCTTTAATGGGGCTGTTTCTGGCATAGATAATATAGCCAAGAGAGCAAACTAAGTTTTATATGTATATATGTCTACATACATACATGTATATATATGCATACATATGCATATATATATACACATAGAGAGACAGAGAGATACATACAGAGACACAGATAGACACAGAGACAGAGAGATTAAAAATTGACAGTGGAGGTTCTTCTTCAGCTTTGGACCCATTAGAATCCTGCTGGGGTACTGATAAGGGAGGAATGTACCAAATTTAAAGGTGTTCTGTGATATGCTGTGGGTTTGCTGGGGTGGAACTTGATTTGGCCTGGAGAAAAGTGTTTTAGCACAGAATTTTTTACTCAAGTAAACCAACAAGAGTCATCTTCAATTGTTGGTTCTCTTATATAGTTGGGGAATGAAACATTCTTATCAGCTGAATATTCTAGTTAACAGACAGCATATTATCAACTAAATTCAAATTAGAATACAAATATACTTAATGCAAAAATGATATGCCACATCATTTTATCTATTTAATGATTCAGAAGACACTTCAGAATTTTCTATAATATCAGCATCATCATCCAATAAAATGAAAGCTTACTGAGGCCAAGAACTTCTTTTATTTGAAAACAATTGAATTTAGCTGAATATATGTTCATTATATAGAATCTTAGTTGATAAGATGTCAGAGAAACCTATTTTTCTCAGTATTTCTTTGTTTTAGTTTCAAATGAACTGAAAGCACTATATGATGATGGTGATTTTGATGAGATATATATATATATACATACACACACATACATATACACACCATATGTATACAATATGCATAAACATATATAGATATAATCATATACATATATAAATGGAAAAAGTTATACAAATGTAAGGGATTGTTATTACCATTATTATTACAGCTCATAATAAAGTCTTATAAGATCTCTTCAAAGCAAATTAGGTAATCAGGGATGAGACAGATGACATTTAAATAATGGGAAAATTGAGGCACATTAGAAGTTAAAAGAATCGACCAGACCACAGTGGCACTGAATCCAAATAGTTACTGGTCTCTGCCTCTAAGTGCTGAGCCATACTCCCATTCTCATGCATGCCTTCAGCAGCATCTTATCCACAGGTAAGATCAGTGGGAACACTGGAGTGCATGTGATTACTGCTTTTGCTATATATCCAAATCACTTCAGATAAACAATTCACTCGTCTGAGCCTCTGGGTTGTGAAAGGAGTAAAAGGCAGCAGTAGTTCAGCTTTCTAAGATCCTAGCCCTAAGGTATGGAGGGTTGGATCTTGGCAGAGATAATGGGTTCTTTAGCATTCACTGTGCCAAGGCATCGCTGCAGGTCTCTTCAGGAAGTGCTTTAGTAACTTACTGGAGCAGTAACCACGCAGTCTAACTCCCAAGAGGGAGTGAACGACACTGGGTGTTTATCAAAGAGTGAAGGATGTATCTGTGGTAATGTGTCTAGGGAAACAAAGACAAAAGAATGAGTTAAAAATTAGCTGTTAGTCTCCTGGATGGGAAAGAGTCATTTACCTGCTAAGTGTGGGGACAATCTACACCATGAGAAGTTGGTGCTAGCATGGAGTTAAGGCTATGGTTCTAGAGACTTTCTGGGATTGGGTCAGAGAGCCTGCTTTTCTGAGTGTTCTGAACCCATTTGTATGGCAATGGGGAACCCAAAAGAAACCTTTCAGAATTATTTACATTAAGAAGCACAGAGTATGCTTTCTAATAAAATAAAGAGAAACTTAAAAGGCTCAGGAGTCTGCTTAGATTTAAATAGCTCTTATAAAGTAACATTTTGATGATTTAAATATAAATGAATCAGAACATACAGATTAAATTTTCCAGGAAATACACATTGACTTTTGTATATTTTTTTATTACATTTTCATTTCCAATATCTTGAAATAGGGTCCAGAAAAAAAGATGAAAAAGAAAGGAAGAATAACAAAAACATGTATTCAGCTCTGAACATGTTGTTATGTTTCATAATATGTAAACAAGATAAATAGAAAAAAAAAGGAAGCTGGTGTCTACATAAAGTAGCTATCCTGTCCCTGTAAATCCACATGGAGTTGAGAGCTAACAGAACAAATGCTATGGAAAGAAAATGGATTGGGGATTTGCTGAAATCTCAAAATATTTTTTAAAAGGATAATACAGGACACTTTTTCCATTTATTAATTACATATTCCAAATGCCCTTCAAATAGGGAGATCCTTGAATGCTTCCACCCTTTTGGGGTAGGTGTAGGAGTACCTTTAATATGGAGCCAAAATGAAGTACAAGTGGTTAGAAATTAGACAGGCATAACTACTTGTGCAAGTCTCTTTTGCCAAAGTCACCAGAAGCTCAGGAGGGCAAATGCAAAGAGGGAGCTGAGGAAGAAAGTTTGGTTGATTGTCTGCAGAAATAGTTCCCTGCGGCATTATTTCCAGGGCTTATCTGGTGAACCTCAACTATTCCAACCTGAAAATACGTGAAACCACAGATCAAGAAAGTAGAAACAAGCTGACAGCCAGTCAAACCAAGTAAGTATGAGATCACCTGCTAATCTTTTAAATAAGACACAAATGAAAAATGCTGATATTTAGTAAGGATATTAAAAACCTCTGCTTTCTAACAAAGATTCTGGATTTGGGGAGGTGGGGTTTCCTCTTTTCCAAGGGTCTCAATCTATAACCGGAAAAGCGTTGCCATTCAATCATTTAAAAATATAACAAAAAAAAACAGGCCAGATATATCAATTGATATATTGGAGAGAATATATCAATTGATTCATCATGTCTTTAATTACATAGACTAGATAGTTTAAAAGTTAAGATGGGAGACCTTAGAAAAGGAATATCCTGGTACCCACTCAATATTGTCATTGAAAAATCAGATCAGCAAATAATAGAATCATAAATCTAGAGCTGAGAAGGATGTCAGAAAAGATTTGGTGCAAGTGCCTGATTTCCAATTGAGCAAATTTGGGTCTAGGGCAGTTAATGACTTGCCCAACAGACATCGTGTCCAAAGTGAGATATGAACCCAGATGGAAAACCAAAAGTCTTAGATGTTCAGACAACTTGCATTCTCTCAAAATAGCCCATCCACTGCCCTTATTAAAGCAGGTACTCTCAGATCAGATACTCTTTTGAAAGGCAAAGAAAAAAATCAATTACCTTCCATATTCAATATCATTTAAGCCTTCTCATTCATTTCAACATATTTTATGTTACCACCATTCCAAACATATTGCTACAGTGCTGAATTTCTACTAATTGCCCTTCATTTCCCACATTTTGCTCTCATTTTCTTTAGAAATGATTGGTGACTGCCTACCATTTGCAATTAAACTAGTCCTGAAGAACAACCAGATGGTCCTAAAGAAATACCTGGAGGGATACCTAGCTATGCTGTAACAATCACAGAGATAGGTTTCTCCCCAAAAACATTTTGGTAGAATTTTTTAGAGATGCCTTTTTGGAGTAACAATGAGGAGCAGTAATTATCTTTCTGTTGAGAAGGCTCTGCAAGCCGCATTGAATCACAGACATTGAGTTAAAAAAAGACTTTAGAGATCATCTACTCAAACCTCATTTTGGAAATTAGGAAGACTGAGAAGCAGAAAGGGTATGACTTGCTTAAGTCTACCATGGTAGTAAGTAGCTGAGTAAGGATTTGAATCCTGGTCTTCAAATTCAAAATTCAAGATGCCATACAGGATCCTTACCTGAATAGGCAGAGCTATAGGAAGCTGGCAGGTGGAGTTCAGTGTGGGCTGGAATCATTTGGAAAGGCTTTGTGGAGGATGTGAAATTTAAACCAAATCAAATTTGCTGGGATTTGGACCAAATCAAATTAACCATGGTGAATTTCAGTCATAGTTTTCAGAAATAAAACAGGACTCCATTTTCAGAAAGTAAATTTTGAATAGTCCTAAGCATTAGATCTACCTGGGAGGTAAATCGATGGGGAGGAGAAGGGCTTTTCACATTTTTTATTCATATTTTCTATCAGTCAAGTGTCTTTGCTTGTGTCGTATAGAAGAAGCAGTTTCAATATATCTGTTTATCTACATTTAGTTTCCTGAGATCTTTGCCTAGGAAAGAAAGGGTTCAGTTCAGTATTCTCCTCAGCAGAGCCTCACAGTTCACCAGCCAGGTAACCCAAGTCTCAGAGAACTATACCCATTTGCTGCGTTTTTGCTGAGATCACTTCCCCTAGATTTCCTGGATTTCCACTGTAAGGATCTGGGCTGGGGAAAAGTTGCACCATCACTTGTCTTACCCTTTCCTCTGCTTCCTGATTCAATTCAATTCAGCAAACATTTATTAAGGCCTTCCAATCTCAGATATTTTAAAGGGGATTTACTACAAAGCAAGAGAGGGGAAATCTAATAGCAATTGGAGGTGGGATGCTGTAAGAGATGAAAAGGAAAGTATTTTCACAAATTGTAAATGTTTTTATAAGTTTAATCTTCCTCCCTGGCACCAGTTATAGGACATTTAGCCCAGTGTCCTACCCAGACTTTGCCCTTTGATATTAACTCAGTTTTAGTTCCCTCACTGTGGATTTGGTTGGCAAGGCTGATAAAACTCAACCCATCAGAATCTGCTTCTTTATCACTCAGTTGGGAGTCTAGTCTATAAGGCAGTCTGGGATTTAGGACTAGTGCTTCTAACTCTGCTCCCTTATCCTGAGCCCATGGTTCAATCATTCCATGAGATCTCTTTCCTTCATCCATTATGCATCACCCAAGGAAATTCTTTTGTTCTCTCCATTAGAAGGTCTCACAAAGACTGTGTTATTCCCTCTCTGGGCCACAAAATCATCTTCCCACTTATCTCTAGGCTTCTTTCACCTTCATAATTCTGATTTATTTACTTGAAGTCACATCTACTGGCCAGCCTTTTCCAAAGCCTGAGTTAGACCATGATGGTGAAATTATTTCTTTCTTTCTTTTTTTTTTTTGCCTTTTTGGCTAGGCAGTTGGGGTTAAGTGACTTCCCCAAGGTCATACAGCTAGTAAGTATCAAGTGTCTGAGGCCAGATTTGAACTCAGGTCTTCTGGACTCCAGAGCCAGTGCTTTATCCACTGCACCACCTAGCTGTCCCTAAATTATTTCTTCAACCTATATTACAGAAACCCTTGGGTCTGGATATTCCTTTATGGATTATAATATAACTTTTCCTAGACTAAATTTAGTTTTTCCTTCAATTTACCACCTCAGTGACTCTGCCCTAGCTCCCCACACAGATCAAGTTGATGTGACAGATACAAACTCGGGTAAAGAATATTTAAAATTTTGGATTGTTCTGAAATACAAGAACCAATCACTTCCTTACTTCCAGTTGCCAAGTCCCTAGTCACCATAGGTGTTTCTCATATAAAGACCATGTTCTTCTGGTCTGTTTACTGATCCTTTAGTATTTAGTACGTAGCAATTTTAACATCTCTCATTTCCTCCTTCTGCTATTCCCCATCTGCCCTAACTAATAATCAGAGGGCATCATCATATCACTACCTCATATCACTAGATCCTATCAGTATTTGTTATGTGCTGTGACATTCAAACTGATGAAGTACTTTTGAGGAGAGTTAGAGGGAACACAGAAGAAACCAATTTTAAGGAGGTCATAATCTAAACAAGGAAAGAAAGAGGAAAAAAAGAGTTGGGTGGATTTTGTGAGAGATGCATGCCAACTTTTCCTGAGCTTCTGTAGCTTTCGACCTTATGCCTCAGTGTTTCAATGGATCTGAGAAAACATTGATATGGGCACTGTCTCCAATAAGGTAGATTACTTTTTACATTTAAGTATATTTCTTTTGGGGACCACATTGATCTCTAAGATAGATTCTGGCTCAAAAATTCTGTGATTCTATACATGGAAATTCCTAGACCACTATCTTATAACATTGGCTCCCTAGGGAGATGTATTCAGTCTTTAGGACAAGTGGAAAATTAATCATTTTATTAGTTTGGAAGAAAATGGTACTTATATGAGACAATGCACCATCTGTGGATATGAGAAAGAGAATTTAGTATACTACTAAGTTACAGAGTAGTGAGATGTAATAGGTGACCTACACAAGCCAAGGAATCCAGAGATAGGGTTTCAGCATTGCCTCTGGGTGAACTTTTTGCTTCTTTATTTCAAGTGCTTTTTCTTCTCAGGGCCTTCCTTTAGTCATCTGTGAAATTGGGATGATAATACTTGCCCTCTCCTTGCCTCAAAGGTATTCTGAAAGGATTAATTACATTGAAACAAAGTCACTGAATGGGCAATATAAGTGGAAGGTTCAATTACTTTTTAACAACCTGTTTACTGATCCTTCAGTGTTTAGCATTTTTCTAGTTTGTGAGGTTTATTATTGATGACCACAGGCAACAAACAAAACAATGGCAGAATCAGGGCTCTTTGGGTAAGTGGACCATATTCAGGCCCTGGGTACCTACCACCTCTAAGTTTCAAAGAGTTTTTAAGCCCACAAAATGAACTTCCTGCTTGTTTTAGCAAAGGAAAGAGTTCTTCTGGATAACATGCTGTTTTCAAGAATTGACATGAGTTTGAATCTAGCCGATATGACACAGAAAGTAACTATTAAATTCCTAGCTAACTTTGCTCAGGAAGCCATCAGTCATGTAAATGTCTCTACAATTGAGACATTTTATTCTTTTTAAAAAAATATTCTTAAGAAGTATGATTATATTCTTAAGAAATTAATTGTTTAGAAAACTTTAATGAAACAAAAATAACAGATACTGGATGTGCTGAATGAGGCCATATATTAATTATTCTTGGCAATAAAAATAATGATTTTTTTTCATATTAACTAGCTCCTTTATTCAGAGAAGCTCAAAATATTTCCTAGAAATAGTTATGTGTTTTATCAATGTATCTTTTAGGTAAATAGAAGGTTTTGAGAACCACATTTTATAAATGAAAGACAAGAATTAAATGTTTTTTTTCAGCATTACGTGCATTTAGATCTCAAAATAGAAATAGAATATAATCTGTACATAAAATAATATATAGGTCATTAAAGCCAACTTTCTTGTCTCCCACTTGAATACTTTTTGCAAATGTTCATACTGAACTATGGTTGATTCTGGAAATTAAGTAAGAAAAAGGGAAGGGATTTTGATTTTCTAAAAGTGGTTTTGCGAATATGTGGGTTTTATGAGCTGTCAACTCTGGATTTTTCTGAAATTTAGAGGTGTGCCAAGCAGAAGGTGAAAGTAGCTTTGACTCATAGTACTTATATATGGTGAAGCAATTTTGCCCCTGAGGAACATGCTTGCCTCTGGAATGATCACCTTTCCCTTGTTGTTACTTAAGGCATGAACAGTGTCTGTTTAGGGATTCTAAGAAATGGGCCACATCTTCCAAAAATGACTATATCACAGGAGATTGTCTCTGTCCCATCAGGACCTTCTAACCAGCTGAATTCACCCCAGGCACAATATGGGCTCCATATAGTTACTTTGAAATTGATTATTGAAACTATGGATTATGGAGAGATAAATTCTTTGTTACTATCATCCGTTCCCTCCCCACTCTATTTTGCTGTGTGGCTTTTGGTTTATTTTAATATTTAATGGCAAAGTCCACGGAAGAGTGGGAAAGGGGAAATATATCCAAATGTATTCATTTTGCTAATCTCTAGTAACTGCAATAACATATTTCTTTGTAATGTATTTCTGATCAACAGCTGGGATTTGGCTTAAAGAAAAGGACAAAGAGCTAAAACTGTTTACTATAACCATAGGTTTGGTGATTATTTCTGGATCTTAATTATCTCTTCCAGAGGTATATAACATTTTAAGGGAAATGATATATTTTGGACAGTGTTCTTAGATAAGTTTTTGAAAATTTATGTTAAATTTTAAACATTTTAGGATTTTATTTTTCCACCAAACTGTTATTCCAGTGCTTCAGTGTGATGTGGAGGTGACTGGGTTTTCAAAGGCTATGCAAACAGACTATGCACAGACTTCAGTAGTTTCTACTAAACTGGAAAGGCATAATGTTCAATGATGGTAGATGCTGTCTACTGTCTGAAAACCAGCCTTGGTGAAAGTGAAGAGGTTCATCAAGTTAATGATTTTCTTTGTTTTTTTTCCTTCCTTATTCCCCTCCTTCCTTCCTTCCTTCCTTCCTTTCTTCTTCCCCTCTTTCCTTCCTTTCTTTTTTCTTTCTTTGTTCCTTCCTTCCTTCCTCTTTTTTCTCATCTTCTTTTCTTCATCTTCTTTTCTTCTTCTTTTTCTTCTTCTCTTCTTCTTCCTTCTCCTCTTCTTCTACCACCTCCTTCTCTTTCTTTTTCTTCTATAACAATACATAAAACTGATAAAATTACAAAATGAAAATGACCTCAACTGTTTATGGTCATCATTCACAATGATAATAGCAGATTGGCAGAAAAAGAGGATGAAAATGTTAACAATATTAGATGATCTAAAATAGTTTAATTCTTGGTACTCTATACAGCAACAAATGAGTGAAAAACACTAACAGCAAAAGTGAAGCACATCTATATTGAAACTTTTATATAAAAAAACCCCATAAAAAATCAAAACAAATGGATGGCTGACCCATAGAATCTCATCGGAGGGAGAAAGGAAGGGATTGGTTTTGTTATATATGCAAATGTAAAAAGAAATTCAATTGGTTTGACTCACCTTGCAGTTTATCACAATGAATATAAACAAATAGGAAATCATGAAAATAATTGTAGCTTATACACTAAAATCTGTTGTAAAGGATAATAAGTAGAAAGATCCTATGAAAAACTTAAAAAGATTCTCCAAACTAAGTCAATTTTTCTATTAACAAATGGTACCCTCAAAGGTATTTTGAGCAGAGAGTAGTATATAGAATTATATAAGAAATATACCTTGGCATCTAGAAGTGGATAAAAAGGTAAATGTTTATACTACAATGTGTGTATAAAAATTTATATATATATATATTTATGGGTGTACATATATTTGCATATATATGTGTGTGTGTGTGTGTGTGTGTGTGCCCATTACTGTGTACTCTGTATATTTCCTTCAAGAAGAAAGCTGAAAGATTCATGATGTAGTAAACACTAAATATCATGAAAAAATAAAATTTACTATACTTTAACAAAATAAAAGAAATTATTGGTTATCAATGTAGAACTAATTTCATAATCAGCTGTCCATGTGAAATTAGATGATTAAAATTTAGCCAATGTCAAAATCAATAACAAATTAGAAAAAAAGGATTAACATGACTATTACCATGTTCAGAGAATTTTGACTGATATAAACATCATCAAAAGGACAAAGAAACTTAAAATTCAGTTATACCCAGAAAATATGTGAACTGAAACAGAAATTAGTGGTTTGATGTTAACTTGAAAAGAATTGTCTTATATGAATGAATAAAAATATATATATTCATATATACCTATTTGTGTCTAATGGTAGCCATCCCTAAGGCGTGGGGTGGGCGGAAGGGAAGAAAAATGAAAAAAAAAAAAGAAATTTACATGATAACTTTATTATATATTTAAAAGGAATAGCAAGTTCTATAAAATAGATTTGCAGTTTCATGTGCAATCATCTTTGTTATTATACTAAGTTATGGAAATGCTTGTTTAATCCATAAATTAAAAATAAAATAAAAATTTAAAACATGTATTAATCACATACTCTGTTTCAGGTTATTGTGCTAAGTGCCGGTGTCACAAACAGCAAAAAAAAATTAATTTCTACCCTCAAGGAGCTTAAATTCTAATAGGGGGAAAACACACACACAGGAGAGTAGTGGGGGAAGCAATTAAATAGGTGAGTTGATCCACAGGGCAGCTGGTCAATTGACATAACCTTTTAAGAAGCAGTAGTATTTTTGATTTGATTACCATGCCCAGAGGAAGAGGTAGAAAGTGGAAGATTAGAAGATGAGGTGTATTCCATTGGGGCAAATGTCAAAATGGCCTATCTGGTTGATTGGACAGCTGAATAGGATGTGAAGCTTGGACTGGTAAGCTGACTTGTTATGTTGTGATGAGTGAATTTGTACTCATGTGGTCTCTAATTCATAGGATGAATTATACATAGATTAATAGATTGACTTTCCCAGGTAATCAGCAATGAATTCTGGAGATCTGGTGAAGAGAAAAGTATTCCTGGTGGAAAGAAGTAGTTAATGGTAGTAGGATAGGTGGCAAGAAAGCTCAGGTGGAAAGCCAGAGAAATAAATGGCATGTCCCAGAGAAGTGCTGCAGGGAGTTGTGCTTGTTATTATTATTATTATTTTTTTTACCAATCACTTCAATGAAGGTATAGAGGCTATATAGGATATATATCTATATATATCATACATACACACATATATACATATATATACATACACACACCCATATATATAGTATAGAGGGAACATTTATTTGATCTGAATCTTCAGATCAAACACAAAGCTGGGGGCCATGGGCAACAACACTGGGCAACATGATACAAAACAATCTTAAAAAGTTAAAGTTCTAAAAAAAAAGTTAGAGCACTGAGATAAATCCAATTAGAAGATATTTAAAATGGAATACACAGAAATTTTAAAAAAATCAGATTCAGAAGTTCAAGATGTGGGAGGGGGAGCATGGCTAAATAGCAGTTTATCTTTTAGTGTATTTCAAACTGAATATGGTTTGGCAGTGCAATGAGGTAACCAAAAAAAAAAAAAGATTATACAATTTTGGGCTACATTAAAAAAAAACCAAACAAACATAATTTCCAGGAATCAGATTATGTCTGGAGTATTGTGGTTTAATTCACAGTTCAGGAAAGACAGGATAATAAAGTTCTCTGAATCCATACAATTTTAGGAGTGGTTGAGAGAAATGGACAAATTTAGCCTGTTACCACAGGAAGAGCACGAATGAGGTCTTCAAGAATTTCAAGGTCTGTCATGTGGAAGAGGGATTGAACTTGCTCTTTTTGGCCGCATAGGGGAGAAACAGGAACATTAGGAAAAATTCACAATGAGACAAATTTAGGCTTGATGTTAGCAAAAAAATTATTTTCCTACTTATTCAAAGGTACAATGGGCTGTTTCATGAGGGAATAGGTTTCCCCTCCTTTGAGGTCTTCAAGAAGATGATGCACAAGACCACTTATCAGATTTATTATGATGGAGATTTTTGTCACATCTTGGTTAGAGTAAAAGGATTTTGAGGTACCTTCCAACTCTAAAATCCTATGACTCTGGTGCTTGCTTAGCAGAGAGGTGTGAGAATTCAGGTGGATGCCAATTTAGAATACAAGCTCATTTTCAAATCATCACGGTGTGGTACGACCCTATAAAATAATAATAAAGTGGTTGAGGAGAAATCTTGGCCGATATCCATTTTAACCATATCATTTTATTAGCTTTTATAAATGAAACTGAAATAAAAAAAAATTATGAAATAGAATGGATCTACAGGTCATTTCTATAGTGCCAGCCCAATATACTATGGAAGGAAAGGACAATGGAGATCAAGTGGAAAATGCAGTTGGACCCAGATATTCAAAATGAGGACTTTAATGGGCTTATTTCTAATTTCTAGGAAAAGAACCTAAAACAAGAGATATTGTGAGTTTAGAACTGCACAGCTAGTTAGTATGGAGCTGGAAATTATCCACAGGACCCAGGGCTCCAGGCCTTTGCCTTAACCACTGAATCATCTATGCTTCTACTGTCAATTATGAAGAAAACCATAACATGGTTTGTTTTCCAAGGTTCTGTTCCTTGAGAGTAAATGCATCTTTTAATCCTGCTCTGGATTTCCCTTCCCTTCCCACACACGCTTTCCCCTTTAGTCAATAATTCTTTTTATTGGTTACAGTGAGAATGCACTACTTCAGGCTTTTCCACAGCTGAGCACAGCTGCTAATGTTGGCTATTGATTCCACATGTTAGCTCAAAAGTGTATAATAATCTGCTTTAATAGTTGCCTTTGGCTTTTCCTCTTTCCACTCTGAGCAATGCCCTCTGCCCCTGGCCTGGCATGCCAATAACCAGAAATGGATTCTAATTATATCAAACCATTCTCTGCCAAAATGTCCAAATAGCCATCACATGTTCAAATAACTAACTACAGCTTTAGTATATGGATTTTTATGCCACTCTATGGAAAACACTTCAAATTATCTACTGTGAATATGTTGGCAAGAGGAGATGTTGTGGGCAAGGTAGAAGGCTCAGTTACTTCTAACCCACAAGGGAATTTCCTTGTAGCACAGCTGTATTGCAATTTAATTCCTCCTACTTCCTAGCTCTCCTCAATTACTCCCTCTTTCTCTCCTACTCCTCTTCATTGCCATTTCTTCAAAATGTCTATAGCTCTGATGAATCTCCAGATTGAAATAGTATTCAAAGGGGAAAGGCATATAATCAGCCCTTATGAAATCAACTTGAATAGGACCAAGTAAATCCCAGCCCTAATTATATTACTGAGGTTGCAAGGGATTGCACACATCTGGAATACTAAAAAACAGTCCAATGTTGGTGCCATCCCACAGAGTCCCTGGGCAACAGTGCTTTGGAAGTCATCCAGAAGCACACCAAAGCATGGTCACAAAGATCATAGAATCCCACAACTAGAAGGGATTTTGGAGGTCATCTAGGACAACTCATGCCTGAAAATGAATCTTTCTGCAAAATGCCCAACAAGGGGTCAACCAGCTTTTGCTTGAAGACTTCCAGTGAAGGGGAATGCATGACCTTCAGGGGCATCCCCTTCCACTTTTGACATTTCTAATAGTCAGAGAAGTTTCTTATATCTGCCATTCTCTCTCTCCCACCCCACCCCTCATCTTTCTGGGTCCTTCTACATCTTTTTTTTTTTAGGCTAAATATCAGTAATTCTTTCTACTAATACTCATAATGTCTAATCTTAAGGTTCTTTAACCAACCTAGTTTCCCTCCTTTGGTTGTTGTCCAGCTTATCAATATGTTTCTTACACTGTGGTGCCCAGAAGTAAGCAAATTGTATCACATGACTACCTCCCTAATGCTACTGTATATTGTGGCCATCTTTTTGCAGTCTAAGGTCATATTAGCTTCTTTGTCTTTCATATCATACTAGTGACACAATGAGATCTTTTTCAGATGAACTAGTGTCTCACCATAGCTCCCCCAATCGTCAAGGTGTCTGGGTGGCCAAATGACTTGTACATCAATACAAAAGCCACTTATTTCTACTTCCAGAATACCTTCTATCACTTACCTTTGCAAGGGGAACTTTTATAAAAGAAAATAAATAATCCTGAGATATAAAAAAGTTGTGAACAGTTCTCATTGTTTTTGGGTGGGCAAGCACTCATTGAGCACTCTGGGACTAAAAACAAAATAGCCAGAGCACTTCCAAATGGTCATTGAATGCCCAGTGGGATTAAATTTTCCTAGCAGACTTAACATCTGGACAAGACTCACAAGTAGAGAATCTGTGAGTTTCCAGTGACCCAGGCTCTAAATCTTGGTTCCACTTTGACTCTCCTCTTTCCCTCAGGCCTTTAGCCTATCAATCATCAAACCTTGTCCATTTTTCCCCTTTCCAATACCTCTCAAAACAATCTTTTCCTTTTCATCCTTACTGACATCGCCATAATTCTAGACCTTATTATTCCATACTCAAATTATTTCAGTAAACTATAAAAATGCTCCCTAACCCCAAGACCACCTCATTTCACTCCACCTTATATGCTCACCAGATTAATCTGCCTAAGGCATAGTTTGAACTGTGTCACTGTCTTGGTCAAGAACTTTTAATGGTTTCCCATTGTCTGTAGGATAATAATATAATAAAAGATGTCCCAAAAATCTAAGTGAAGTTTTAAGCTTTCTCAAAGCTTTTAAAACTACACTAAGACTTTTGGGGCTCCCTATGTAATAGTAGAATATACAAATACTTCACTGAGTACTCATGGCCCTTTAATATATGGTACCTAGCTTTCTTTCCTGCTTCATTTATTTTTATCTATTTGTATTTGTTAGTTTAATTATTTATTCATTCATTTATTTACTCATCCACCCATCCATTCATTTGTTTATTTATTTATCCATTCATCTATTTATTCATTTGTTCACTTATTCATCCATGTATTCATTTGCTTATTTATTTCTATATTTATTCATTTACCTATCTCTATTCATTCAGCAATCATTTACTTATTTATCCATTAATTCATTCATCCATTCATTCATTTATCTCTCTAGCCATTGATTGGCTTTACTTAACCCTCCTTTATACAGTTCCCAAAACATGGAATTTGGCTTTATCCTAACCTGTCTATTTGTTGCTCCTGAAATGTTCCTTCTGTTTTCCAGCTTCCATGCCTTTGCTCTCATTGTATACCCCTTCTCCTCTCAGATTCTTGATACTGGCATTTCTTTCCTTTTCCTCTTGGAATACTTGAAGCATCTGTGATTTTGTCAGTATGGGAACTCTATGCATTGATGCAGATCATAACCTTTCTCTGATTTTGTCAGTATGGGAACTCTATGCATTGATACAGATCATAACCTTTCTCTGATTTCTGAGATGCTGTGGACTGCAGTTTCATGATGTTGTAGTTCATCTGGATGCATCTTAGGCTGATCATCAGATGGCAGTCACCTAGTCTGTCATCAGACTTACAGCTGAAGCCTCTCCTCCCTGAGAGGCCTGATCAAAACTTGTGTTTCAGGGTTTTAGACTTCAAGAATCCATAGTCATCTCACTGCCATATTGAGAACTTTAACAAAATATCCTTCTCTTCTCATTTTGTTAAAATTTTATCTGTCCTTTGAGATCAGCTTAAATTCCACCTAAGCCATGAATCTTTTCCTGACTACCCCAACCCTCAGGAATCTCTTCTTTCCCTGAACTGTTCTAGTCCTTCATGCCTATATCATTCACCCAGCATGTTTATTATCTCATAGGGAAGGGAGAGGGAATAAATATTTATTCAGTGCCTACCATGTCCCAGGCACTGTACTAAGTGGTTCACAAATAGTATCTCATTTTATTCCTCATGACAGCTCTATCAGGTAAGTGTTATTAAGATCCCATTTTATAACTGAGGAAACTGAGGCAGAGGTTTAGTGACTCACCCAGGGTCACATGACTAAAAAGTATCTGAGATCAGATTTGAACTCAGATCTCCCTGAGTCCAGACCCAGGGCTCACTTCACTTTGCCACCTAGCTGCCTCTGTATTGTTAGTTATCTTTTTTTTCTCTTACTTTCCTCTGGCCAACCACCTCCAATATGGACAACTGATCCTTATATGGCATGAGCTTAAGGATATTTTGATAGTGCTCTTCTGGATATTCTTCACCTCATCATCCTTCTTCACAAGAGATGATGCCTAGCAGTAAATACTATACTGCAGATGTTATCTGACTGGGGAAAAGTATAGCAGCACTATCATCAACTACTTATTCTAGGAAGCTATAACTCTATTAATATAGCAGATTCCCACGAGGCCCCTGAAATGTGAATGTTGCTGTTATAGTTCATGGGATAAGCATGCTATAAAATTGGGCAAGGATTTAGGACTTTAAAAAGAAAGAAAATACACCAAATATTGTATTTTTCATGGGGAGAATGAAACCATGGGACACAGTGGTAAATATGTTTGCAATGTAAGATATTAACCTCCATTCTTATAGTCCCATCTTTAAAATATAATAGCTTGGTGTTATATATTCTTTTCTTTTCTGTTCTTTTAGTCTTTTTATTTATTTTAACATTATTTTAAAAAAATCAGTTCCAAATTCTTTCCTTCCCTCCAGCCCCTTCCCCACCTACTGAGAAGGCAAGCAATATGATATCAATTACACATGAGAAATTATACAAAACATATTTCCATATTAGCCATGTTGCAAAAAAACAAGAAAAATAAAGTGAAAAAAATATACTTTTATTTGCACTCAGACTTCATCAGTTTTTCTCTAAAGGTGAAAGTTCCAGTTACATGATAGAGAGAGATAATGCAATAAATAGCTGCTTATATGCTGTACACTGAGCCACGTGAGATGTGTCCTTAATTTAAGTGTGGCAGAGAACTTATAATACAGAGAGGCCACTGATGAAGAGGCTGTTATGAGGATATAGGACAGGTTAGGGAGAAGATCACTTGACATGCAGCCTCCCAGGGCAAGAGTGGAGCCACCATCTGGTAGCTTCCTATGTTAATTGTGTACTTTTACTAACTAGGTGATAAGCTCATTCACTTTTATACTGCAGAAGGACTGGAAGTGCTAGCAGTGCTCTTTTAAATGTTTACACCCTAGGGCAAAAGTCTTCTCACCCCATTCTAGTTAAGGTTCTGGGAACTGAGGATCTGTGAAGATATGTTTAGGACAAAGTTCAAAGAAGTGGTTCTAAAGATGGTTTTCTTTATCTTTAATGTAGAATCTTTCTCTGTAGAAATTTCTATCTTCCATAGATCCACCTTCTCCTTTTCTCCCTCTTTTTTTTCCTTGTCATACTTATACTTTCCATGGGTTTTTGTATCTCTAGAATCCTATATTCCCCTTGCTCCTTTTCTTTTTTCATCTTTCTCCTTTAATATTACAGAGCTTCTAGACCCTTCACTATTGTTTGTTCTTCCTACAATGTATTTTATCTTGTCAATGTCCCATCTTAAATATGGCACATCACCCAGAAGGTGATAAGGGACCTCTGATGTGATCTTTTTTAATACAGGCCAGAGTGGAACTATTGCAAATGTGCTTGTTTTGGACACCACAGGAAGTCAGCTTACAGTGGTGCAAAGAGCACTTGATATGAAGTCCCAAGAATCAGGTTCAAGTTGCAGCTCTCATATTCTAGACAGGACTTGACCACTTTGAGTTTTAATTATCTCAGTTTTAAGGTAAAGATGATGATGTTTCAGCTATCTACCTTACCATTTTGTCAGGGAAGGAGGATTATCATCATCATCATCATCATCATCATCATCATCATGATCATCATCATCATCATAGCAGTTCATGTTTGCTATGATATTTACAAAATTTCTGTCTAATACCAATTCTGTGAAGTTGGTAGGCTAAATATTATTTTCCCTATTGTAAAGATGAAGAAACTAAGGCCTAGGAAGTTGAGGTAATGTTCATGATCACACAGCTAAGATCCAGTTAGATAATATACTTTTAGGTTTTTCCCTATCCTTTGGTTTTTCAAGGCTATGCCAACAGAATTTAAGTCTGGCAAGTCCAAGAAAACTGGGAAGATTTCAAGTATGGATCAGATGATGGATTGTGTGTTTTTTTTGCTTGTTTGCTTGTTTTTTTTTTTGTCTGAGAAGCTTCCAAGTTATGTTTGGAGATTATGAAAAAGAGTTGACATCTTTATAACACTTTAAGATTTGTACATTATCATCACAACAATACTAAGAGGTGGACGTTATTATTCTCATGTAACAAATGAAGCTCAGAAAATTTAAATGAATTCTCCATGATCCAACAGCTAGTTAATGTCAGAGATTGGATTTTAATCCAAATCTCTGTTGACTTAAAGTATAGCACTCTTTCACAGAATTATCAGAAAGGCTGCTTCCTCATCTTTAAGAAGGAGAAAGTGACCAGAAAGACTTGTTGATCTCCTGCCTGAGCTTTGAAGAGATGTCTAGGGAACTTGGTATAGCAGAGAGGACCATAATGATGATGATAAATGATGTTCTTTTATAGAACCTTAAGATTTTCAAAGCACTTTATGCACATTGCCTTATGAGGAAAAACACAGCATTCCTGCTTTAAAAAGCAGAATCATTACGGAAAGTATATTTGTATCTTAACTTGGAGTATTCCTTTCTTGTTAGGTTACCCAAAGTTTTCAGACTGGCTTTTTGCACTGCTTAGTAGAGCTGGTGGTCTGATTATTTTAAAGACTGAATCAAGAGTAATTTATTCCTAGCAACATGAAATTTAATGTTATTGAACAATGACAAATTAACAAATGGACTGGACCATTTCTGTACAAGAGGTAGAGGTTTTGGCCTTACTTATTTGGAACAAAGCATTTTTGTCCTTAGCTTCACTCACCAGCCTCAGTTCATTCTGAGCTTTAGATTTCCTGAAATTATTTGTACAAATGCATATACATATACATACACACATGTATACATATATACACTATATATATACATATATACACACATACATATACACATAAATATACACACATGCACACACATACACATACATACAGTTAAAGTCAAGATCATTGGCTTATAACTTGCAGATTTTATTTCTTCTCTTTTATGACCATCATGACCACATTTGCTCTTCTCAATGGGGATTTGAAGAGCAAATATATATATATATATATATGCATATACATATATATACATATAAACATATACA
>NW_020940355.1:17689532-17697813 GCF_900497805.2 Vombatus ursinus | reverse complement strand
TATATATATATATATATATATATACTTTTTTTTTAAAGAAAGGCCAGTATTGCTTTATAAGAAGAATGGGCTCTGTTCTTGCAATATATTACACTATTACCAACAAACCTGATAGAGGGTTCTACTCTTGTTTATGTACCAAGTACTCTGTGACCCTTTGAGTCTTAAATGAAACCATCTGTGGCCTGGTTTGACTCTTACAAATGTTGTAACATCTGTACCTTTGGACTGATCCTATGGGAAGTGTCTAGGCATATGGTAGGCAATGAACAAATTAATTTCACAATACCTGTTTGAGGGGTCTTAACCCTCTTTGAGTTGCTACAGCTTCGTTTACCATGTGTTGAGTTATGGAACTCATCACCCTATACCTGGATTACCATAATAGTCTGTGGCCTGATCATTCTGTCCTCAGTTTCTCTTTTTCCTCATTCTATCTTGCACATTGGTGCTAGGCCAGTATTCTGAAAACATTAATTTTATCAAAAAGCACTACTTAAAAAAACCCTAATAATGATGTCTGTTATTTATAAAATCAAGTACAAATACCCACTTAAAGACCTGGTTTCTAATCTTAGTTTTGATCCTGGGCAAGTCATTGAACTTTCTATTCTTCAGTGTTCTCAACTGGAAAATGAAGGGGTAGGATAAAATAATTTCTAAATTTCCTTCCAGCTTTATACTTTTATAAATCAATTATATTATACTATTGTACCTGGGTGTTCCCTAGCCTTCATAATTTTGTGGTTCAAGAATAACTGTCCATTCAATTGAATTGGACTACCCTGGCCATTTTAGTATTAAAGCTTGAAAACCTGCATTCTAAAACAAAAACAAAACAAAACATACAAACAAAACCAAATACCTGACTGCCTTTCAATAATCTTACCTCACTCCCCCAAAGTATCTTTCACTAGACAACTGTCTGACTTAGGGAAATTCTTTCACTGTTCTTTATACATTGTGTACATTCCTAGTATCAAGTCTTTGCATATGGTTGTTATGAGTTAGATATATCACTAGAAAGCTCCCTTCAAAATCATATCAATCCATTATTCATTACTCTTCGAGCTAGTCACTATCTTTAATGGAGAATTTTTCTCTGTAATTTTGGTCACTTGATTTTTAGAGTTAAGCTCATGGGAGTGTCCCTGTGGGAAGCTACTACCAAGGAAAACTGAGGTCAGTGAGGTAAACTAATCCCCAGTTCCAAGAAGAAGTAAATGGACAGGTTTGGCAAAGTATGGATCCTGGGGAACAAAAAAGGAGAGAAATAAGGAGACCAGAAATGTGCTTCTGATTAAAATTAATGTAGCATAGGAAGAACAAGAATGCCAAGAGAAGGAGGAAGATAAGGGTGAGGAAGTGACTCAAATGAAAATCTATTGGAGCAAAACTTTTAGCAGTATCCTTGGTGACCTTTCTCTTACCTCTTCACAATCAGCTCCCAGGGCTTGGTCTAAAGATTGAACGTAATTTACAGAAAAAACAAGAAGTAGAACCCAGAGGACTAGATATTAGGACTCATAGAGTCAGAGAATAGGTATTATTATAATGAAGCAGTGACCCAGCTGGTCTGCTTCACCAGCTGAGTGAAATAACCTTTATTCAACACTAGGGGTATCATAGAACATAGAACAAGGCAGCAATGACTGGGGAATATCATGATTGTTCTAGGGAGGGAAGGAAAAAGAAGGGACTGGTAGTAAGTACAATTTTAACAAAGACAAGAAAGAAAAATTAGCAGAATTATCAGGACAGACAAAACTCCAGGAAGAGTAATGAGCAAGCATTCTAAGAAAAGCTACTTACACTACTAATGTCAATGGAAAAGTACATGAAACAAAGTAAATTGAGTCAAATCTCTTGAGGAAGGTGAAATTGACACAACAAATTTTTCAATATCCCCTGAAATGAACTTGGAGCAACTCAACTTCCAGAATGGTCGAGAAGAGCCATCAAAGAAATAATGAAGTTATCAAAGAAAGAAGTGTGAAAATGAAGCTTTAAAGGAAGAAATCATAGTCTGTCTCGAGATTAGCAACTGAGTATGCTTCATGGTATCTGTAAGGGACAGGAGTCCCTACTAAACTGAATTTTTTGAAAGCAAAATATTTGAAAGAATATATGAAAACTCTGTAAAATAAGAATACACAATGAGATGATATTCTCTAAAGATTATAATTATAGCAAGCATTTACATAGTACTTTATGGTTTGCAAAACACTTTATAAATATCTCATTTTATCCTCACAACAACTTTGTGAGGTAGGTACTATTGTCCCCATTTTGCCGTTGAGGAAATTGAGACAAACAAAGGTCAAGTGACTTCCCCAGCATCATACAACTAGTAAGTGTCAAAAGTCGGATATAAATGCAGGGCTCCCTGATTCTAGGTCCAGCACTCTATCCACTGTGCCACTGAAGCTGTTATTGTAAGCTTTCCAGGAAAATTTAAAAAATATGAAAAAAGAAGACAATGATATACTTAAAGAAATAATTTAGAATAATTGTTCAGTATTATCAAAAACAGATATCAAAGCAGGGATTGAGACAGTTGTCAGAACATCAATAGAAAGGAACTTCAGATTGATCTCACCAAAAAGCATAATAGTCAAATTTCAGAAGTATAACATCAAAGAAAAAAAATCTGGCAATCATCAAAAAAAATCTTGTAAATTTCAAGTAGACATCATGGCAAAGTACCAGATTACTCTGTGGTTACAAAGAAAAAAGAAAAAAAGGAAAATGATATACTGAACAACAAAAGACATAGGCTGGCAGCCTCAAATAACATATCTTGCAAAACTGAATCTGAACTCAAGAGAAAAAGTATACACAAAAGGATAACCTAGAGTACTCCCTTAGCATGAATAGGCATCAAAATTAGACTTGGAGAAAGGTTTGGCTGTTCATCTTATTCCCAGAGAAATCTTCCTATTATTCCTTGAACTACCATACTACCATGGAGGATTAAGTAATTGAAGAAACATGGCAACCTCAAATATTGTTCTTGTTCTTGTTCTTATTTTCCTCACCCTCCCTCCATCCTCATCCATCCTCTTCTTCCTCCTCGTTCTCCTCCTCCTCCTCCTTCTTTTTCTCCTTCTTTCTATCCTCAGAACAATATTTTATTTTATTTATTTTTTTTTGGTGAGGTAATTGGGGTTAAGTGACTTGCCCAAGGTCACCCAGCTGGTACGTGTCAAGTGTTTGGTCTGAGGCCAGATTTGAACTCAGGTCCTCCTGACTTCAGGGCTGGTGCTCTATCCACTGTGCCATCTAGCTGCCCCAAGAACAATATTTTAAATGCATAAAATACATATGATTAAAAAGGAAATAAATTATCCTGAAATACAGTTATTAAAATAAAAAAAAGTTCAAAGGGCCTGGGTTAACATTCTCCATTTAAGATTGGGAACAGTTAGCACTTCTGTCATACTTTTTCTGGTTAAAGTTAAAATTTTGGTCATGAAGCAATTAGAAAGTATATTTTTGTGTCTGTTTACACAGATATGTACATGATTATCTCTATCCGTATCTATATATCTTTGTGCATGTGTGTGTGTGTGTGTATGTGTGTGCAATTTGGTTCCTCATAAGAATGATACAAATGAAAAGTTTGAGAATAAATATTGTACATCGCAATTACTTCATGGAATTTGAAGTAGAAAATAGTTTAATTTTTTTTCTCCCAAACTAGCAAAAGAGTTAAAGTCTATTATGGAAGCTATTAACAACATCTTTTAATATGCACCACGTGTCTAGTCCACATTTATTGCATGTAGCAAATAGCAGCTTAAGGAGCCTCGTAACACATTCTAAGACAACATTCACTTTCTGTACAAGGTAAAGTCCATTTACACTTCTCATTTAGTTGAACAAAAATGAGTCATTTGCTTAATGGAAAATTTTAACTTGACTTCTAATAACTGGATTAAGTAATTGAAGAACTACAAGTCAAGGCAGACTATTTATTGAGCTGCTTAGAGAAGAAAACAGAAACAAACCTTTTAGAAACACAAGTTGGGCTATTTCCATTAGTCTCCTTATCAATAAGGGTCCACTGTAAACTAACTTTCTAATGGCTTGGGTTCCTTTGCTGACATGTTGCAGGCATTTGCAATGTAATACCAGGGTTGCAGGCTATCTGGATAGGCCTCATGCTGTTAGTCCACTTTGTTAAATAGAAGTTGATTTTATATTTAGTTGTGCATGGAGCGTACAGATGAAACAAATCACTTCTATAAACCCAGCAAGATGAATAGTGCCTGTTGAAAACTAGCAAGCAGGCTGGATGTAAGATTAATATGCAGTCCCAAGTTACGCTTCCCACAATTTTTATTGATTGTGTGAGAAAGTACTAAAACTCATGATTTCTTTGGTGAGTTAGATTGAAACTCGTGCATAGCCTTAGTAGATGTAATTTTTTGAAAGGCACCATTTGTCTACAAGCATAGCTTTTCAATTTCAGCCACATGCAATGAATTCCATGCTGATATCAAAGGCTTTCTAGCTTTCTTTGTTGGGAATATGCCCCATTTCTGAGTGTCGCTTCCTTGTCCTCTTTAGCCCTTGTCCAATTGCATAGTTGGGAGAAATTTCCAAATGCCACCTCTTCTTGTGGTTCACAATTCCAGGGCTTATTTTGTGTTTTGTTTTTCCATTCCCACAGATGGCAAAGAATTGCATGTTTTTATTTCATAGACATTAATTAAGATCCTCACATTAACATCTATCATTCCAGCTGTTCTGTTATAATGTTCTGTAGGCACTAGATAGAAAGCAGAAATCAGTATGTTGATTTTACACTGCCTTTCATAGTTTTTGACCTGTATTTTAATTGAATGAAACATTAGCTTTTTTCAAGTTAGTTTTGGGGAACTCTGTTCAAGTTTGGATTTGGTTCCATCAATAATGTTGCTTACCCTGTCCCATCACCTCCTGACTCCATCCTCCTCTCAATGAGGAGAGAACAGAAAGAGGGTGAGAAAGAATCATGGAAAAGCAGGATAGCTTTGAAAGTTACATGTTGAATTTATTATATACTTAAAAAGCAAGTTCAACCTAATAGAGATTTATAGTTTCATATATGATTTTATCTCGTGCTATGATAAATACAGAAATGCTTATATTATTTGTTGTATTTATGTTTAGAATAAAAGATGAGATGGAAAACAAAGAAAATATACAGAAGGAATATAAAGTAATTGAGATGATTTTACCCCTATTTTTCACTGTTAAAATCATTGTTTCAACATTTATTTGCATTCAATTCAAATGTCAGGAAGTTAGTGAGGTAGTACCCCAAGGACAAGAACTACTGAAGTAAGAACTTCAAGTCAATATAAACTTCTGGGAAGAAATAGAAGGCAAAATGGCAGCAATTAGTTTCAGGATGACATCTTACACCCTATGCCACGAAAAGCTCCAAGAGGATGTGTGGCCTAAATATAAAAGATCCTAACACATTCATTAGAGGAGAATGGAAGGCGATATTTGTCACAACTATGGATTGGGGAGGAGATTCTTGAATAAACAAGAAAAGAAATAATGATAAAGATAAACAGGATGATTTTGTCTACATCAAATTGAAAAAAACTTTTGCAAACAAAATTAATGTAGTTAGAATTAGAAAGGAAACAATGAACTGGGGAAAATTTTTTGACAGGGTAGTTCTCCAGTAAAAGTTTGAAATCTAAGATATATGTAGAATTAATTCAAATATATAGGGATGAGAATCATTCCCTAATGGATAAATTGTCAAATGATATGGAAAGCTTGCTATCAAAAGAAGAAATACTAGCTATCAATAATTACATAAAAACGCTCAAAATCAAGAGAAATCCAAGAAAAAACAATTCCAAGGTTCCACCTTAAACTCTTCAAATGAAAAAAGGAAACTTTCAATAATTTTAGAATAGCTATAGAGTTGTGAATTAATTCTACTCACTGGAAAACAATTTGGAAGTGCATGCTACAAAAGCACTAAATTGTCCAAAACTTTTTGACTCAATGGTACCATTGATAGACATAGGGGTCAAAGACAGAGGGAAAGGAAGGACCACTAAGTACCTAATATAAGTAGGTGCTTACCAACTGAAGAATGGCAGATTAAATTATTGTATATGATTTAAATTGACTATTACTTCATCATAAGAGATACATATTATGGACTCAAAGAGACCTAGGAAACTTTCTATTAACTATTGCAGAGTGAAAGAAGCAGAACCTGGAGAACAGTTTACACAATAATGCCACAATAGGTAGAAACAAAACAACTTTGAAAGAGTTCAAAGTCTGATCAATGAGGTATCTAAATCATACCTCAGAAACATACCTCCTACCTCTTAGGAGAGTGCTCATATGGTATAATTACAGATGGGAAGATAGATATAAAATTCTATTATATATAATATTCTATATGTTTATTTGTTTAGCTTAAATATGTTTAGCTATTACAAAGTGTAATTCCATGGGTGGAGTAATTATAGAAATAGAAATAAAAGGAGAAAAGAAAGAAGAATGTCAGACACATACACACAAGAGAGCAGAAAGAATTTCAAAAATGTGACATCTTTGGCATTCAAGGAACAGAATTGCGGATGGGTGGAATAAAATATGTTCACAAAAGTTAATAATAGGATATTTACCAAATAAATTTAAAATGATTAGAGAGCCATCAGTTGAGGTGGGGGTGGCATCAGAAAGGCTTCTTGAATATAGTGGCACCTGAACCTATCCTTTTGGAGAGTGACAGGATCCAAGTGGAAAAGGTGAGGTTGGTGAGCTTTCTAGACTTGGGAAGAACCCCTGAAAATATATCACAAGGAGATTTGAAATATCATATACTGGGACTAGCAAGTAAATCAGAGGTTTGACTAACATATAGGGTTCAAATACCATAGTAATTAGTTCATTCAGAATAGTGCAATCAGCTTGGAAAAGTAGGGGAGATCTATACCAGGATTCATTACCTTTTGGGGGCATGAAAGTTATGGACAATCTGGGGAAGCCAATGGACTCCTCAGAAGGATGTTTTTAAATACATAGGATCACAAAGGAAACCAATTTCATTGAAACATTGGTACCAAAATGCTAAAAGAACAAACAAGCAAACAAATTAGTTCCCAGACCCCAGGTTAAGGACCTCGATCTAGATTATGAAAGGTTTTAGATGCCAAAATGAAAGATTAATAAATATTTGTTAATTGAATCATTTGCTGGGTATAAAGGAGAGCCACTGATGACTAGTTGTTTTTGCTTTGTTGTCTTGTTTTGTTTTTGGCCAGAAGAGTGACATGGTTATATTGATGCTGTAGAAATATAAATTTGGCAGCTTTGTGGATATTAGATTGGAGATGGGAACAAGTAGATGCTAAGTAACTGTGAGTCAGTGAAAGAGAAGTGACCGGCACAAAGTCACAGAAGTATTAAATGGCAGAGCTGGATTTTGAATCAACTACCAACATAGCACTCATTCCTCTGAGCCATGATGTCTGACTTTAGTTTGTATATACATCATCAGTAATGTGCACACATTTCCACATTTAATATGGATGTACTTTGATGGCGAACATAAGCTGCACACAAGAAAACTCCTCCAAGAGAAGTCTAATTTGTCCAATAGACACAGTCATTAAAAATAACTCATTGAACACTCTGAATGGGGCAGCATTGACATTTGATGATTGAGTATTAACAACATGCTACTTTTCAATGTTGAATGAAATTATATTATTGCTTCTGGTTGTAATTATATGTGTGTTTATTAATTTTAAGATACCATATAACATTGATTTTGGGTAGATTAATTATAAAGATAATATTTTAAATATATAATACTGAATTCAGTAATAACCACATGAATTGAAGCAAATATTGACTATTTTATGAAATTTATGAAATATATCAGTTTTATTCTACATCCTGTTAACAGAAAATCCCTGCATATATAAAGTTCTTATAAATTCCTTCCCTTCTTTCTCACACCGTTTCTTTCCAGAACTCTGGCAGGTATGATGGGAGACGACATAGTCAATGAAAAATGAGCAGACTCTCTGGCATGGCTAAAAGGTGCTGCATTGACAGCCATCAGGGTAACTGGGAGAAATATCCTGTCCTGGCTTTATAACCTGAAGGTAGCCTTTAAAATTAGGATAAAAGGACTGCTGTCTGAGGATTCCACTCTGAAGCCCTATTGGTAACTGCCCAAAGTGACAAGAACCTGTTCATGTGTGTGTGTGTGTGTGTGTGTGTGTGTGTGTGTGTGTGTGTGTGT
>NW_020940355.1:17631921-17689522 GCF_900497805.2 Vombatus ursinus | reverse complement strand
TGTGTGTGTGTGTGTGTGTGTGTGTGTGTGTGTGTGTGTGTGTGTGTATGTGTGTGTGAGAGAGAGAAAGAGAGAGAGAGAAAGAGAGATAGTGAAAGAAAAAAGAAAGAAAGAAATAAACGGAAGAGATACAGAGACAATGCCAAAGAGAGAAAAAAGAGAGAGACAGCGCCAGACACCAAGAGACAGAAAAACAGACATAGAGCTAGCAACAGCCCTTCTGCTACATAAAATTTAGCAGCCGTTAAACAAATAATTGCTTTATTTGGAAGCTTGTTCTAATTAAACATTAGTCACACACTCTCCCTTGCCCCCTGCTTCCTGCATTAAAAATCACCATCCTAAAAAGCTTACTTTATGCATTCCATAATTACAAAAAAAGTTCCCACAAGTATGCAGTGGTGGTGGTAGGGTAAGGGGGGAGTTAATGTATGCATATGTGTATGATATGTATGCATGCATGCGTAGCTATGTGAATGTATGTTCACAACCTCTTTTCAAGAATATTCCAAAAAACACTATAAGCAATGGGAAAGAGTATGGGTGATGTTGGGGAGGAGAAGAGGGAGGAAGGAAAACAATAGGTACAAATTTCTCCCTGTTTCCTCAGGCACCCACAGCAGCTGCTTAATGACACATGTATCATTATATCCTAGAGTAGTTGGAGGGCACACACAGACTTGATTACACTACAGACAATTGTTTCACAATAATTCTGGGCCATTTTTCATTAGCTGTCTCCCCTCCCAGCAAAACAAGGGGTAATTTTTTTTAAAAGGAAAAAAAACACAAAGAAAACAAAGCAAAACACCCTTATACCTCTGGAAGGTTGTCCAGGAGTTAAAGATTTTTAATAATTCATCAAGTGGAACATCTTGGACTAAATGCTAAATTTCCAACAATAACAATGAAAGATGAATGAGCAGAGCCCAGCTTAACTTGCTCTGTGAGAAACAAAAGGGGTAAATAGAAGGGATTGTGTACTCACTTTCCAAGATCTGTTTGTGCATTTTTTATTACTCCTCTCCTGTCTGACAGGTACTGTCATTCAGTCTGTAGAGTAAGAACAGTTTGTTTGGGGGCAAATTGATTTAGTAACTGATTTAGTAATTTGCTTTAAAAAGCAAGAAAAGTGTCTTATCAGAAGCCTTTAGTCACATGCAGACTATTGCTAACAAGCATCATATGAAGCCCTCTTTTTCTTAACAGAAAGACAGGAGATTTTAATCCATATGTCTGTCATGGTGAGGGCAACATTCGGTAAATTGCGTCACAGCCTTTCCTAATAAAAAAGCTTAGTGCTTCTATTCTGAAAATTAATAATGTTGATGATGATTTCTAGCAATTTATAATACTTTAATGTTCACAAAGTTCTTTACATACAATATGTTGTTAACAATAGCAGCAGCATCAATAACACCACCACCAACACTAATAGCACATATTTAGTGTTTTAAGGTTTGTGAAGTGATTTACATATATTATCTCATTTCATCCTAAAAAACAATTCTGTTAGTTATAGGCAATTTTTATCCTCATTTAACAGCTATGGTTGATAAAGGTTAAGTGACTTGCCCAAGGTCACACAGTTAGCTAGGGTTTAATCAGGATTCAGATTCAGAGCACACTGTTTCCAGTGTGGAATAGAAGTCCAGCCTTCTATCCATTATGTTATCAAGAGAAGATGACTATATCATTCTTGCAAAGCATAAATGTGGGACAGAATAGTCTGGGTTTTACTTTACCACTCTAAAACATCTGGGTTGTACTAGATATAGCTCAATATTGTATTAGATGTAACTCAACATTTTTTTAAAGTGTTGACCATTTTCCTGGCACTTTACTACAGACTGTGGCTACAAAGAAAAATGGATTCATTCTTGCTCTCACCGAGCTTACATTTGAATGATCTTGAAGATACCTTCTCATTCTAACCTTCTGTGAGTTTGAGATATCTTGTCTTCATCTTAGCACTTAAAGGTCTTTGGCACATTGTACCTCTTATACTTTATGTGTCCCTCTCTAGCTGGATTTGGTTGCTCATGACCATTTCATCTTTACAGAGAATATTCATTCTTACTTCTACATTTGCTTATACTATTCCTCCACATTTCTAGACCCATTATTGAGAGTTAGGCTGACTCAGTGACCCATCGTTCCCAGACCTGCTTGTCAATGAGTGTTGGAGGTCTGCCTCACTCAGTCTGCAGCTCTGTCTTACTATTATTCCTCTCTTGGTAAATCTTCCCCCAATCTGTTTGTACCTGAAAATTGTTACATACTTGCTACCTTAAGTAGGAACTGAGATGCAATGGCCCATCCCCTTTCGCTGATGTGAACTTCTCTAAATTGTCTTTATCTCATTCTGAAAATTATCAATAAAAACTGGCTCCATCTTGAAGTCATTGCTGATCCCATATATTGCTACTTTGATGTACTTTCAATAGACTCTTTTAATCCTCTTTGTCCTGAGTTTTGTCTCCTTACTCAAGGAGAAAGCCTGAACAAAGAATTTTCCTTTTAACATCATCCTGCATTGGTTCAAATCATTCCAATCCTTCAAAGAGTATTTGTAGTATCAATTATCTTCCTTGCACCTTCTCTTATCTCTCACTTTCATGACCTCCCATCATACTATTGGTACTGTCTACAGATGGGCTCATAGGATCATTGGTTTCCAGCCAGAGGGATGTTACAGTGCATCTATTCCAATTCCCTAGGTGCTTAGATAAGTAGATAAGAAAGTAAATGACAGGCACAAAGTCACAGCAGTAGCAAGTGGCTGAGTCAAGATTCAAACTCAGGCTCTCTGACTCCAAATACCTGATTCTTTCCAATCCATCAAGGTTGACATTATTTTACGTATCTATGTCTTGTATTTTAAGCCCCTTTGCAGTGACTCAAAAGAAGAATGAGAGGAGCAAGTAAATGCTTAAAGCAGCAGGCTCTGTTACTTGATAAGTTTAAAGAGAGGTTATTATGTAGTTTGTCTAGATCTACCCCAGGGATTGCAGAGGACAAAAAGAAAGGGTCCTAAGGCAGTCTGTTAGTACTGGGGCTAATGATTCCAAAATAGAACACAGAAAGAATAGGGAAGAAATATAACCATGAAATATATCGTTAGGAATAGGGAAGAAATATAAACATAGGGATCATTAGGAGGTCTTGGATAAAATTGGAAGAAGTTATAACCTTGCTTCCTGAACCCAGTTATAGCAAGCTCTTATGAGGACTACTCAATATTCCTCTAGGGCAGCTCTGGGATCATTATCAATATAAATTTTTAATAAAGATGAATGAAGACATGCTGAGGTGGATCCTCCTACTTATCCGTCTTAACTGGAGTCTGAAAGTCCTCACTGAACTGATTTAGATTGAATCCCATTTCCCTTTTCCCATTTCAGGATGCTGGCAGTGCACCCTCTACATGGTCATCCTGGAGGAGAGATGAAGCTGAGAAAGCAAGGCTGTCTCAAACATACATAGTTGTTGTTTTTTTTTTTATTATTCCTAATTCCTTCTTGTATCTTTGAGAATAGGAGCAATGTCAGATATTTCCTGTGTGCCTGGCATAGTATCTAGTAGATTCTCATTAATTTGGATTGAATTGATAAGCTTTCTTCATCATTTTCTCAACTCCTCCAATACACAAGAATTGTATGTATATGTCCATATTTTTGCCATGAAATTGTCTTAACCAGTCCAAAGATATAGGGATATGACATAATTAGTTATTAGAGATTCAGACCTTAAGGTCTTGAAGGTTTTTCAATCCTATAAAGTTTTGTTATTAATGCCATGAGACAGCTGCGTGGTACGATGGATAGAGTGGTAGGTGTAAAGTCAGGAAGGCCTGAGTTCAAATCCAGCCTCATGACACTTATGGTGGGACCCTGGAAAAATCACTTAACTTCTCCCTGCCACAGTTTATTCAAGTGTATAAAGGGGATAATAATAACACTTGCCTCACAGGATTGTTGCAAGAGTCAAATGGGAGTATTTGTAAAGAGCTTAGCATAATGCCTGGTACATAGTAGATGCTTAAGAGATATTCTTCACCTTCCTTTTTCCCTATACCCTCTTCTTGCTGGCACCCCTCCCCATACCGTGCTGAGCCCAGAGTCAGGAAAACTCTTCTTCCTGACTCAAGTCTGGCCTCCTACACTTATAAATGATGTGACCTTGGGCAAGTCACTTAACCTTGTTTGCCTCAGTCTCCACATCTGTAACATGAGCTAGAAAAGAAAAAGACAAACCACTCCAACATCTTTCCCAAGAAAACCCCAAATAGGGTCACAAAGAGTCAGACAAGCCTGAAAAATGACTGAACAACAAATTTCTGTATTCCAGGAGCTAAAAAAAAAATAAAACCTTTTCACCAAGTATCACTATAGCTATTGCTCAATGTCGCAATGAAAAAGAAAGAAGATCATGGGATGATAGGTCAGATTTGAAAGTAAGCTCAAACATCCTCTGGTCCAAGCTCCTCAATTTACATAAAGGGATATGGAGGCTGGAGAGATTAAGAGGTCATACTGTTAATAAGGACCAAAGTTGTGATTCAAATTAAGGTTACATGACAATAGATGCAGGTTTTTAACCTGTGAACTCACTTTTAAAAATTATATTTTTATAATTGTATTTCAATATGATTGATTTCCTTTGTAACTCAATATATTTTATTTTATGCATGTAAAACCATTTTGAGGAATCCAGAGATTTCCCCAGACTTCTAAAGGGGCCTATGCCACATACAAAAAATAAACCTTGTATCATATCTTTCCTTCGCACTACATGAATTAACAGAAATTCAGATTTGATACTAGACTATTTATGTTAATGAATCAAAAGTAAAATTAACAAACTAAAAAAAGAAATTCTGCTTTTTTTTGAAGTCCAATATCTGTAGATTAGTTGACGAGAAGTCCCACTACCTTCCTAAAAAGCAGTTTTTTTTTTCCAAATCCCATTGTGATCCTTTCTCTAGGTCACAGGCAGGTCAGAATTAAATGATTTCATTGGCCACTTTGGCCTCCCTGAAACTGCAAATGCATAGGCTATTGTGATATACAGGGCATACATAGTTCAACAACAAAAAGAACAAATATTCAAATACTTTTTAAGCACCCACTATGTGTCCCCTCCTCCCCCCCCCCAAAAAAAGAAAGAAAAAGGCCAATAATCCTTTTCAAGACCTTATGTTCTATCCTTAAAAGTAGTTTGGATATCAATCTTGCCATGATTTTTCTTCCTTTTCAGGAAAAGATAATAGTTCCACTCAATTCAACTCATTAATTATGAAGCAGCTACTATATTCTAGGTATTGTGCTAGGTGCCACATTTACCTGAAATTGTGTAAAGCCATAGTTGCCCATATGAAGACAATAACAACCTCCAGAGCAACATAATGTAGTGAAAACACCAGATCTCTTATCACAGTTAAGGTATCTTCTCCCCCCTCCCCTTTTTTTCCAAGTCAATCAGGCTTAAGTGACTTGCCCAGAATCACACAGCTAGTGTCTGAGCCCAAATTTGAACTCAGGTCCTCCTGATTTCAAGACTGGTGCTCTATCCACTGCAACACATACATGTTCCCACAGCAAGGCATTTTCATGTGGTACTAGTACTTGAATCAGCCAACCTTTCCAGCTCATGAATGAATTATAATTCTGGTAATTCAGTGCCTGTTAAACAACAGCTTTTATCTATTTTGCATGGTATAGCATTTCTTGTATGGCCTTGGAGGCCTGGTTCATAGAGTTGGGAGATTGGAAGTAGGAGGAAAAGAGTGGGGAGAGAAGAGGGTAGCACCAGTATAAAAACACTGACACAGCATAGCCAAAAATATGGGGGTCGAGGCTCAATTTGAATGTCCACAAAGAAGTTTCTTGGATGCTAATTATTTACAAAAGATGACTAGTTAATCTTGGTTTCAAGGGACTGAACAGAAAAATTATCCTTGGGAAACATTTTTCAAAACTTCAACAAGAAAAGCGGATTCACAAAGAAAATACAAGCTATGCCAGAGGCTTTGGAATGTGAGAGATGATAGGATGAAAAGAGAGGATAATTCCTAACTTACTTCATTCATTCACTGAGTCTTGGCAGACATGGTTCAGATATTAAGATACTGGTATCTTCCACAAAAGAAGAAAGAAACAAAAGACTGAAAATTATCCAGGACAGTCACTAGATATGCTGGGAATTGTAGGAAATGGAAATTTTGTGCACTTTGCTCTTATATACCTAAAAATAGTCACATTTAAATGAGTCACTCATGCCACCTGGACCTTGAAAGGAGCTATGGATGGATGGGCAGAGGGAATCAGTTAATCCAAAGAGGTTGGGTCATGTTCTTTAACGATGCCTACTTAGGCATTTGAGGCCATCTCCAGTTGTCCTGATTTATATCTTGCTACTGTACTCAGATGGCTCTAGAGGAGAAAGTGAAGCTGGTGACTTTGTGCAATCCTCCCTCACTTAAATCCAATTCACTTGCAAGTCATGGCATCACCTTCCTGATGTTATGGTCCTCTTGGAGAATGAAGGACAAACAGCAACAACACCTAGGCATTTAGTAAACCTCTGTCTCCTTTTCTAATCATCTCTTCTGAATGGACCCCATTGGTATTGACACCAGCTTCACCATCTTCTTCTACAGGATTTTAAGCTGGAAGAGGCTTTAGAGATCACCTTAGTATAACTCCATTTTATAAATGAGGAAACCAAAGAGTCTAGGGAAGTGGAGCTAATTTCTCCTAGTTGCCCAGGAAAGAAAGGATAGAACTGAGAATGGAACTCCGGTCCTCTTTCTAAATTAAGCAGTTATTCTATGAGGCTATCTATAAGATGCAAGTTTGATGATGTTCATGATGTTTGCCTGGGTTTCAAGGAAAAATGGATGACCTAAACTCCCATTTCTGCCCTGAGTTTTCAGAACTTCATCAAAGGAAAAGTTCTTGTCCATAACACTCCAGGAGAAGGAAAACTGAGGAATAAGGGACCAATATTACAGATTAATGGGAAAGAGGACTCAGAAAACAGAATGTACACTCTTACACGTAAAATTGAGCAGATAAGAAGTTCTGTTCTTGCAGAGCTTCTGTAAGAAAGAATGGGAGTTTGGAGATCCAGAGGAGAAGCATTGGGAAAGGAAAGCTCTAGTTCATTGCTACAATGAGTGACAGAGACAGGGAAACTGCTGGAGGAGATATAAAAGTGAACCATAAGATGTTGCTGCTTCCATCCTAGCAATGTTCGGCCTAGCAATGTTAGCAATAGTTGCAATGGTATTTGATCCAATTTCCAGAAACTATTTTCACACTTTGTTAAGCAGGAATTAACAAATCTCATAATCCTTTCAAAAGAAAAGTAAGAATCTTTTATAATTTTAGTAAACATTAGAAAATAGAGACTGATGATAAAACACTTTTTGATAGAGAAGTAGGTGAATCAAAGTGTGGAATGGAACATGTATTTTTTTTCAACATGGCCAATATGAAAGTTTGTGTTATCTAACAATGCATATCTGTTACATCAGTGTTGATTTTTCTTTTCTTTATTTTTATGGGGAAAAAGGAATAGTAGTCAGTCAGATAACATTTACTAATCACTTATTATGTTCCAGGAACTATGTTAAGTTCTGGGTACACAAGAAAAAGAAGAAGAGAAAATTGATTTTTGATGATTAAAAAAAGAAATAAAAATGTTGAATAATAGGAAGTTGGAGATAGAACTGATATTCCTAAAACCTTTTCCCTACTTTCTTAAAGTACTAGTCATATTTTCACATGACTAATTGGGAAATAGGCATGGTGTCTGGGCACTAAGCTTGAAGTCAAAAGATTTAATTTTGAGTCCAGGTTTTGACTCTTACTTGCTGTGTGGTCATGTCAGTTTCCTAAGAGGATAAATAGAGATAAGAATACTTGTACAATCTATTTTACAGTTATTGCGAGAAATGTACTTTGCAAACTATGAAATTGGAATATTTACACTGAACTACTTTTATTATCACAGATAAATAATATTTGTGATTGTTACCTTGCCTTTTATCTAACTTAATCAAAATGTAGCGTTAAACAAAGAACTGCTTGTATTTCGAGAGATCAAAGATGAAGGAGAAAGAGGTGATGATCCATGGAACAAGGTCACAGAGAGATAGGAAGGATAGATTGGACGAACTAAATTAACAGGTTAATGTTGACAGGGATGAGGGCTACCCCAATCTCTGAGACCAAGTAGAAGGAGAAACAAATGTGTAAGGTCATAAAGTTGTTTAGAATGAAGTCAGGACTTATGTTTAATCAAACAGTGAGTCTGTTTGAAAACCTCAAGAGCACAAACTACTGGGGAAAGGACTCCCTTTTTGACAAGAACTACTGGGAAAGTGGTTCAGTAGAAATATTATCACATGTATCAAAATAAGCCCTAAATGTAAAGGCCATTTCATTAAAAAAACACACACACACATCATTTTAAAGGGGAATTGAAGGGAAGTTTCCTTTTTGTTCTACAGCTTAGTGAAAATTCCTCAGCAAGCAAAAGGTGCAGGAGATCACAAAACAGACAATTTTGGTTATATAAGGTTTTAAAATGACTTTAATGGACAAAATCAGAATTAACATAATCAAAACTAAAAGTTTTTGGGGAAAAATTCTCTTCAAATATCTCTAATAAAGAACTAAGATCCTTTGTATCCAAGGAATTGGTGAAAAAAAAAAAAAAACTAACTCTGCAGCTTCAACTCAGGCACATCACATTGAAAAAGACGATAAAATATAGAAATAATCAATGTTAGGTGAGCTGTGGTAAGTCAAGCACATTAAAAAGCTATTGGTGGAGCTGTGAGCTGGTCTATCATTTTGTAGAACAATTTGAAACTTATGTTTAAAAAGTGAAAAAAGAAAGGCTCCTTTTCTATTCATGTCTCTGCCAAGAGAGGTAGGAGCACTTATGTGCCCCAAGAAGTCTCAATGCAGAAGGAAAGGTACTATTTACCAGCTATCTATGGAAGCATTTTTTTTTGAAAGAGCAAATAACTAGAATCAAAGTGGATGCTTCCCTATCATGGAATGGCTGAACAAAGTGTAGTATATGTATAAAACAGAATATTACATAAGAAAAGTGATTATGAAAAATTTAGAAAAGGTTAGGTGACTTGATTTCTCATCTTTGCCTACTGGCATCCTTGGTTTCCTTTAAATCCCCACTGAATTCCTATGTTCTACAAGAAGCCTTTCCTAAACCCTCTTAATTCTAATGTCATTTACCTTTTAATTATTTTCTATTTCCTCTATATACAACTTATTTGTACATGTTTGTTTGTTTGCTGTTCCCCTCATTAGACTGTGAGCTTTTTGAGGACAGGGAATGTCTTTTGCATCTTTTTGTAACCCCAGCTCTTAGCACAGTGCATAGCACATAGTAGGTGCTTTACAAATATTTTTTGAATGACTGACTTATATGAACTGAAGCACATCAAAGTAAGCAGAAGAAAGAGAACAATACACATAATTATAATAGTAATCTAAAATAAGTAATACTAAAAACATTCCAATACTAGAGGACATACATACCTTTCCTTTCTTGGCAGAGAAATAGTGTACTGTAAGTGCAGAATAATGCATGCATAGACTGTCAGGAATGATCAGTATGAGTTTTTTATTTATTTTGCTTAATGAGACTCTAGTAGAAAAAAGACTCTATGGGGAAGGAGTTGAGAAATGATATGTTGTAAGAAATAGAATTAATAAGTTTTTTTTAACAGTAGAAAATTGAAGAAGTTCATATCAGATAGTATAATCACAGGAATATACAATATCATATCATCTACTGAGAGTGACATAGGATTTGGGATTTAAGATGAGAGGAAATGAGATCTACAATTACACAATTATGTTGCATCTTTAAAACAAAAGTTGTAAGTAAGGGACTTTAAATATCCCCAGTACTAACCATTTAATTTGACAAACAGTCTAAATGAATTGCATAGCAATAAAGTGAGTATACTGTTTATGAGTACACAACTAGTTAATGACTGGAAACTAAAGCCTCCAGTTTTAGGGCCTAAATACTTTCACACTAGAAAGTATATATCTTTACACATATACATATATATAGGTATATTTAGTTATAAAATATGTACATATATAAATATACATATATAGGTATAAATGACATGTGTATATTAAATAATATAAATATGTGTCATATGAATATATTATATTATTAAAATGTATTTAATATGTAATATATTATAGTTCTATAATATGAATCGATTACTGACATGCAATAATTAATTTCTTATTTTACCAACAGTAATTAAATTGCCTGGAACTGTTGTCATTTAACAGCCTATTAATTGACTAATGAACATTGCTTGTACACAAACTATAGGTAAAATCCAAGGATTAAGCAAGCAAGTAAGAGATTTACAAACTCTCCCAGGCATCCTAGGAAGTGGTACATTTCCCTCCCATTTCAGGTTAATGTCTAAAAAAAGGTAATTTGTATTTCAGAAAGGGAAAGAATTTTCTGAAATCAGTGAAGCCCTAATAATCCCAGAGACTTCCTGCAAACTTGCTTTCTTGCGGCTTTTCTCATTTCATTCAACAAAATTACCTTGTGTTAATTTTGCATATGTGCTATATGTGCTAATATGGTTTATGCTGACTCCCTCATTAGAATAAGAGCTCCTTGTGGGCAGAGACTATTTAACTTTGGTTTTTGGTGGGCCCAGCATTTAGCATAATGGTGCCTTAATAATCAAATAACATTTAATAATTTGTTTTTGTTTTGAATAAACATTTATTAAACATGTTATTTGCAAAAGCACAATACCAGGCATGAATAAGAAATTATTATGGCAATATAATATAAAAATAAATTAGAAAAATTAGAAAAATGAAACAGTTCCTATCATCAGAACTTTATATTCTACTGCAGATGTAAGACAATATAAAATTTACACAAGTGAAAATACTTGGAATCAGAAAATGGAGTGCCATGTGCAAGGAACAGTAAGGAGACAAGTGTTGCTGAATTGCAGAATATGATTTTTGGCAGGGTACGGGTGGAAGGTGTAAGAAGACTGGCTAGGTAGGAAGCAAATATTGTGAATGGCTTTAAAAACCAAACAGAAGATTTTGTATTTGATCCCAGAGGCAATAGGAAGCCACTGGATTTGATTGAGTATGGACATGGCCAGACTTGTGTTTTAGGAGGATCAATTTGACAGCTGAGTGGAGGACAGATTGAAATGGGGAGGCAAAGAGGTGTATATGAGAGTAAACACCTAGACTGTGATCTGGGAAATTGGAAGGAAGGTAGAACTCTTTTCAGTAAAAGGGAAATTAAGAAGAGGGATGTATTTTGGGGAAAAGATAATGAGTCTTTTCTGAGACATCTTGAATTTAAAATATCTATCAGAAATTGAGTTCAAAATGTCTTATAGGCAGTTGGAGATACACAGCTACTCTCTGTGGCAGGATTTGAACTCAGTTCTTCCTGAATTTCTGTCCAACACTCTGTAACTACTATACCATTTAGTTGCCTCCATCTGTCTTATCTGGATCTAGATCAACTCTATATTCAAGTTGCTTTTAACTTTTTTTAGTTGCCTTTTTAGTTGCTTTTAACAAATGCTTCAAATTTCTGACTACACTTCTCCTTCATGACTTTTCTTTGACTTCTTTATACTGCCATTGTATGTCACAGTCTCTTTCTACAATATACCTGAGACCATCCATGGAGAAAAATTGGGACCAAAGACTTCACAATAACATCTCATGATCTTCCCTCAAATCAGAGATCTCAGAAGAGATTTATCAAACACGGTTTTAAGAATTCAACAAATCCAAATGGCACCCAAAAAATACCACTATTTCTGGCTCTGTGGTATGTTCTAGGGGTATTTTAGCTTTTACTTACTAGTTTTTAACTATGATAACACATTTAGCTCACCCACTGTCCTACTCTAATTACTTATCATAATGTCAAATGATCTTAGCCCTTCTCTGACAGCTTCTATAATATCACAAAGACTCAAATTACATCTAGCTAACTATAAAGATCTCCATTAGGTAGAATACTTAGTGGCCAACTTAAAGGAATGAGTAAATTTAATTCAAATGTTCATTGTATATGCTACTGTGGGCAAGAATCCCTTAGAAGAAATGGAATAACCCTCATAGTCAACAAAAGGATGAGAAAACCAGTACTGAGGTACAATCTCAAAAGGTACAGGATGGTATCTTTTCTAATCCTAGACAAACTGTTCAACATCACAGTAATGCAAGTCTATGCTCCAACTACTGATGCCAAAGAGATCAAAATTGATCAGTTCTATGAAGACCTACAACATCTTCCAGAAGTAACACCCCCCAAAAAATGTCACATTCATAATAGGGGATTGGAATGCTAGAGTAAGAAATAAAAAGAAAATTGGAACAACAGGCAAATTTGGCCTTGCAGTACAAAATGAAGCAACATAGAGACTAATAGAGTTTTGTCAAGATAACTCACTGATCATAACAAACACTCTTTTTCAACAACCCAAAAGGCAACTCTATACATGGGTGTCACCAGATGATCAACATAAAAATTGAATTGGTTATATACTTTGCAGCAAAAGGTAGAAAAGCTCTATTTGGTCAGTTAAAATAAAACTTGGAGACATGTGACTCAGATCATAGACTTCTTATTGAAAAATTCAGACTTGAATTGAAGAAAGTAGGAAAAACCATTAAACCATATAGGTATGACCTAAATAATATCCATTACGAATATGAAGTAGAAGTGATGAATAGATTTAAGGGATTAGATCTATTAGATAGAGTGCTTTAAAAACTATGGACAGAAGTTCACAATATTGTATAGGAGGCAGCAACAACAACAAAAAAAAACATTCCAAAGGGGGAAAAACAGCAAGAAAAAAAATAGCTGTTTTATGAGGCTTTACAAATGCTGAGGAAAGAAGGAAAAAGAAAGGGAAAGAAGGGGAAAGATATAACCCAGCTGAATACAGAATTCCAGAGAATAGCAAGGAGAGATGAGGTTTTCTTAAATGAGCAATGCAGAGAAATAGAAGAAAACAATAGAATAAAAAAAGACAAGAGATCAAGAAAAGTAGAGATATCAAGAAAATGTTTAATGGGGCAGGTAGGTGGCACAGTGAATAGAGCACTGGCCCTGGAGTCAGGAGGACCTGAGTTCAAATCTGGCCTCAGACACATGATATTCATTAACTGTGTGGTCCTGGGCAAGTCACTTAACCTCAATGCCTAGCCAAAAAAGAAAGAAAGAAAGAAAGAAAATGTTTCATGCAAAAATGGGACTCATAAAAGACAAAAATGATAGGGACTTAACTGAAGTAGAAGGAATTAAGAGGTGGCAAGAATACATGAAAGAACTATCAAAGAAAGATCTTAACATCATCGATAACCACAATGATGTGGTCACTGATCCAGAACCAGATACCCTGAAGAATGAAGACAAGTGGTCCTTAGTAAGCATTGCTAACAATAAGGCTAGTGGATGTTATGCAATTCCAGCTGAGCTATTTAAAATGCTAAAAGATGATGCTGTTTAAGTGCTACATTCAATATACCAGCAAATTTGGAAAACTCAACTGCAGCCACTGTATTAAAAATATCAATTTACATCTTAGTCCTAAAGAAGGACAATGCCAAGGAATGTTCAAATTACTAACAGTTGTTCTTATTTCACACACCAGCAAGGTGAAAGATTCTGAAAGCTAGGCTTCAGTAATATATGAACTGAGAATTACCAGAAGTACAGGGTGGTTTTTGAAGAGGCAGAGGAACTCGAGACCAAATTGCCAACATTTGCTGGATTATGGAGAAAGCAAGGGAGTTCCAAGAAAAAAAAACAACCTCTACTTTTGCTTTGTTGACTACACTAAAGTCTTTTACTGTAGATCACAACAAAGTTTAGCAAATCCTTAAAGACATGGGAGTACCAGATCATCTTACTTATCTTCTGAGGAACCTGTATGCTAGTCAAAAAGCAAGTTAGAATGGAACAATGAACAACTGATTAGTTTAAGATTGGAAAAGGAATATGGTAAGTCTATGTATTGTTGCCTTATTTATTTAACTTATACTCAGAATACATCACGGAAAATTCCAGGATGGATGAATCAAAAACTAGGATTAAGTTTGCCAGGAGAAATATCAACAATCTCAGATATACACACAATACCACTCTACTGGCAGGAAGTGAAGAAGAATTAAGAAACCTCTTGATGAGGATGAAAGAGGGGAGTGTAAAAGATGTCTTGGAGCATGACATAAAAAAAGATTGTGGCAACTGGTCCCATCACTTCCTGTCAAAAAGAGGGAGCAGAAATGGAAGCAGTGTCAAATTTTATATTCTTGAGCTCAAAGATCATTGCAGACAGTGACTGCAGTCGTGAAATCAAAAGACATTTGTAGACAGTAGACTAAAAGGCAGAGAAATCACCTTGCTGACAAATGTCAGTATAACCAAAGCTATGGTTTTTCCAGTAGCAATGTATGGCTGTGACAACTGGATTATAAGGAATACTGAGCACCACAAAATCAATGCTTTCAACTTGTGTTGCTAAAGAAGACTTTCAAGATCCCAGTGGACATTAAGAAGATCAAAAAAATCAATTCTTAAAGAAATTAACTCAGGCTATTCACTGGAATGTCAAATACTGAAGCTGAATTTAAATATTTGGCCACATAACGAGAAGATAGGGGTCATTGGAAAAGACCCAGATGTTGGGAAAGATAGAAGGCAAAAAGAGAATAGGTCAGCAGAGGATGAGATGAATAGATAATGTCATGGAAACAATGAACATGAACTTTGACAGACTTTGACAGGTAATGGAGGATAGAAAGGCCTGGCATGCTATGGTCCATGGAATCATGAAGAATCAGACATGACTGAATGAATGAACAACAACAACAACAACAACAAAAACAACAAGAACTTAATAGTCAGTTGTTGGTAAATTATTTGTGCATGTCAATGCCCAAATAAAAGGAGAACATCAAATGAACAGTTTCCAATCTCTCAATGATAGGGGCAGAGGGGTGGAAAGAATGGACAGAGGTTACTAAAAATCAGTAAAGACTAGATATAACTATTAGCTTTACTGTTGGTTCCCTAAATGCAGGGTCCTTGTCCAGCGATCAATAAATGAGCATACTCCTGGAGGAACTGAACTATATTAATTTTGATATTCCTAATATAAATTAAATGAAAGGACAAAATGAATTTTCAGGCTGAAAGAAACATAGAGGCTCAAGGGTTTTCCTTGGAGAGATAAATAAAGGAGTTGAAAGGGACATTAAAAAATTGCACCTAAAGGCAACAAGAACCATTATTTCATGAAATGTTGAATCACCTTGAATTGTGGTGTGCATAGTAAGTATCTGCAATAGGAGTACCATGAAAAGAGTTGTAGCTTATGCTCTAACATCTGTTGCAGAGACTACAGAGGTAAAGAAATTGTACAAAGAACTGATTGATGATTATTGATGTCTAAAAGTGAGAATGGTATGGAGAAACATACATCAATACTGATTACAGAAATTTCATATGAAAGAATATTTGAGATAAATTAATTGCCATAAAAAGAGACTAAAAGTCCTTAAATACCACTGTAATCATCAAACACAATTCCCAAATTGAGAAATATGATAGCCAAGAACAACACTAGTTTAGAATATAGATAATTTGTTAGATAATGTTGAAGAAGATGGTAGAAGATTATGAAGAGTACTACCTCATAAAATAGAGAAAAATGGTAGAATTAGAAATGTTTAGAGAAAGTTTAACTAACAACCAATCTAAGTCATCCTGAGGACATTTAAGTAGGAAATTAGGCCAACAAACAATTGAAAGTTGGGAAAGCTATGCAAAAATCTTCATAACAGGCTCTTATCATAAGTGAGAATTAAGCACGGGCAATTGGCTCACAATTTTGAGGGGATTAAGCAGTTAATTCTTAATTTATCTTAGGAAGATACCAAAGATGTTCAAAATATCTCAGACCATATTATCACCAAAAAAGTAACCAAGCAAGAACATCAAAAGTTATCAGTCAATACACCCATCTGATAATCTATAGAAATAAGTTTATGTGAAAAAATACTTTAAACATTCTCTTCCAACAGGGTGTCTACTATGCACAAGTCAAAATTATGAGATTCTTTGAAAGATATAAGAAAGATATTAACATTTTAATGAGACTCTGCTTATCACTATCAAGTAAGAAATAAAATTAGGGAGATGTATATTGATCAAAGATATTAACCGTTATTATAATGATATCCAGTACAGTGTCCAAGTCAAAGATAGATTCCCAGTAGATGGTAAAATTCTCACTCTTCTCCTGGTGAGTTTTATGTAGCTGCATAGTCACACGCATATTTGTTCACATGCATGTATGTATGTATACATAAATATACACATATACTGTATATTCATATTTATGTGTATATACACACATATTTTGAATGAATTGAATATATATACATATGTATGCAGATACATAATACTTGGAAAAGGTATATATGCGTGTATGTATATATGCACACACATATACATACACACATATACATAACACACATATAGTCAGTGGTTTTCTAGGGTCATAGAACATTACAGTCTCTGAGGAATTGAAGTTAAAGCTCATCCAATGGATAAAGAAGAGGGGCATGCTGGGCACAAACAGATTCTAACACATTATAAATGAGGAATTGGCGAAGATAAATAAAACAAAATATTTTCATTACATCAATATATGTTCAAAAAATATATGGACTGCAAAAGAAATGGATAAGCAATGGGCTTATTGCTCTGTTAATATCCTCAAGAGAACACATGGAAGGACGCTTGTGAGTTGCATGGCTCCCTTGGGGTGAACTTTGGGAAAGGTGGGAATGCATTGCATAAGGCTCATCAAGTATGGATGGGTTGCTATTCATCTATATTGATGTAGATAGTAACATTGATGAGATTGTTGATCCATGGAGTATTAGAAAATCATATTTAATGATCTGGATTTTTCTGCCTCTTATGCACATGAAAAATAACCATTTAATAGAATTATGAAGGAACCCAAAATGATGAGTTTGATTTCCTCATAATTATTTTCTGAGAATCTAGGATTTTTTCTCCTTTTCTTTCTCTATTCTAGTCCATCTTCCTCTCTGCTGTCAAATCAATATTCCAAAAATACAAGTTTGACCACCTTCCCTTTCATATTCAGCAAACTCCAGTGGCTCTCTATTGCCTCCAGGATCAAATATAAAATCTTCTTTTTGGTTTATAATGCCCTCCGTAACCTGACCCCTTTCTGCTTTGTCCAACCTTCTTATACCTTGTACCTTCTCATCACATACTCTGCAATACAAAGACATAGGCTGCTTTGCAGTTCCTCAGATAAGGAACTCTGTATCCTATGTCTTTTCATACATTCCCCACACGTGGAAATCTATCTTTGATCATTTCCATCTCCCGGTTTCCCTGGCTTTGTTCACATCTCAACTAACGTCTATCCTTTTGCAAGAAGATTTTCCTGATTCCCCTTAATGCTAATAATGCCTTCACTTTGTTGCTTATTTTCAATTTGCCCTGTATATATTTCGCTTGTGCATAGGCCAGAAACTCCCCTCCCCATCTGACTTTTTTTGTGTGTGAAGGCAAACTAGGCATCTTTTGCCTCAATTCTTACCTAGCCTTTAATTACTGAATGAACATTGCCTCAAACAAACTGAGGCCTGGGAAAGACATTAGCTTAAAAAAGGCCAAGATCTCCCACTGCATCCTGGGCCATTGCCAGTTAACTTGACTGTCTTGCTCCTGGAATCTAATGATTCTGGAAGAGAGAGTGAGGCTGATGATTCTGAATGGCTCTGCCTCACTGAAATCCAATCCACTTGCAATTCACCCTGCTGATGTCATTGGCCCTCTTCGAGAATGAAGGATGAACAAAAACAACAATCTGTGAGATGTTTGCATATTGTCTCCTCCATTAGACACTTATTAGCTGTGTGATCCTGGGCAGATCACTTAACATCTGTTTAACTCAGTATGTCCAACTCTAAAATAGGGATAATAGCAACAGCTACCCCACATAGTTGGTATGAGGATCAAATGAGATGATTGTAAAATGCTTAGTACAGTGCCTGGCACATAGTAGTGCTATAAATGCTTATCCTCTTCCTCTTCTCTCCCCTGTCCTTCCATTACACAGTGAGCTCTTTGACAAGAGGAACTTTCTTTTGTATTCCCAGTGCATAATATGGTATCTGGCGCCCAGTAGGCATTTAATGCTAGTTGACTGTCTTTCAGGTCATTCATTTCATGCTGTACCTATGGAATAATAAGTGACCCCTTCTCAAAGACAAATTCATTTGATGCTTAATAACACTGCCTACCTGAAAAAATATGAATATAAATATCTGCTTCTTAAAGGAAATACTGCAGGGAGTCTTATTTTTACATTTTATAGAAAAGGAACCTTAGATAGCAGGTGTCAATTCAATTCAATCAAAAGCTTTAATTAGGTACCCACTATATATAAGGCAGTGGGTTACATTCTGAGGACAAAAAGACAAATTCAAACCAATCCTTGCTCTCAAAGAGACAACAATTTATACTGAGACAGTGTGTTTGTGTGTGTGTGTGTGTGTGTGTGTGTGTGTGTGTGTGTGTGTGTGTCTGGAGCAGGGGAAGAGGAGAAGGCAATATAACATGTGGGCAAACAAAAGAATTTTAGAACCATTAATCGCCATATAAATGTGATTTGTAATAATGATTATACAGGATGTGATTTTTAGTCACCTGAACAGTAAGATAAATATGCCTTTTCCATTTCAAAATTTGTACTTTTTTCTCATTCAAATATTTGTATCGTCCTCTGGAATAAAGACTGGACCCATATGTCTCTGATCTAAAGACAGAAGTAGAGCCCAGATAGTTGCCACTCAGCCAAATGGTTATGATTCTGTGCTTCCCAAGCTCCTCGGGCTAAGAGAACAAAGCAGGGGGCAGCCTGAGACAAGAAAACCACAGTCCAGAGACAAGGGCATAGCCTACTCATTGGACAACAGCACATCCACCAAGGGGAGATTAAATCTCCCAAAGGCAGCCTGGAGAATATTGAAGCACTCCTCCAGTGGCAACATGCAGTTACCCACAGCTTCCCTAAGTGCTGTGGATGCTCTTTTCAATTTGCAGGTCTATTGCTAGATATCAGACCTGGCTATTTCAGAAGTTCCTTCCTTAGTTAGGACCTTACCCATTTATGTATAGAACCCACTCACCATCTTCAGGACATCTGTCCTATGCCTTTCTGGCCCTTTCAGAACAAACTACAACAAGCATGTACAGTGTCAATGATGTTTTTGCCCCCTTTCCCCCAAGCTCCAACTAGCCACTGGCTTTGCAGTTCTCTTAGATTCAGTGTAAGATGCCTGATAGCTGTGCTTCTGATAGAAACACAGATCTGAAACCTGACTTTCCTAACTCAAGGTTCAATGTGTTGTCTACCATATTATGTCTCTTTCCATAATGGGGAGATCTGTCCTCTTTCCTCACACATATAAGGGTTGAGACAAGTAATTATCCACATTTCTATAAAGGTCTTAGTGTTCTTCTATATGTGGAGTGGAGAAAGATAAGCTAGAGTGTTATCCCACTTTTTTCAGGCATGTTTGGCAATCATCCTTTACTGTTTCCTTTCTTGTTAAAATCCATAGCTACAGATAAACAATCCCACTTATTCTCCAAGAGAACAAATAGGCCATCCATCCCACATGTTTTGTTTTGTTTTTCTTCTCCCAGGATTGGATTTTTGTTGATTGATGATATATAAATACAAGACAAGGCATGAGATTAAATTCCAGACCCTCGAGCAAAACATTGAGAACAGGCCTGCTTACCCCAAGTTAATTGCAAAATAAACAGGTGTCCAGTGGAGAGGGGTCCCTGTGTCACAAGTGGGCTCCTTGGGTGGCATTTATATTTAGGAATATGAGGCATTTTAAGCATATGGGTGATCCTAAGTGAGTCACGTAAGCTTACTATATGTCAGTTTGCACATTTGTAAAATGAGGGAGTTGGACTAGTTTAAGATCCCTCTGAGTTTCTGTGATTCTTTGTAAATAAAAAATACATTCGTATCTAGGGAAAAACTGTAATTTATGAAATGAGAATTCAGTTATGTCGGGTAGTTTTCTTGGGAAAAAAAGGCTAGCCCTAGACAAAATCATGAAGTACAATAGAATGCTTCCCTCCACCCCAAAACCCCATCCTAATTGATTTAGGGAGGAAGGATCTCCCTTTCTTTTGTGGCTCTAAACTCCCTTTTATTCATTCTTAAAAGATTTGTCATCTGTCACATTTCCCCTAGGGTCCTCCCATTAGCTAGTTGTCAACATTTACAAGGAAAGGCTAAAGTAATTTGTTCTCAGGTATAAATAACTAATAATTATTTAAAATTACTGTTAGAGGTATTGGGATTTTAGTAAGATATAGTGTATTTTACCCAGAGGATGAATCTATAGCAGTGGAATTTCAGGTATATTTATGGAATTATGTAGATCATATCAATGTACACATATGTCTACATGCAAACAGATATCACCTGAAAGCATAGTTAACATTTTATCATATTAGTGTATTATGTGTATCATGGAATTTTATGCAAAATGCATTTTTCCAAATGTTGTATATAAATTTAACTTTAGCAAATTAAATAATAACATAAATGTGCCATGGAATCTTTTATTGAAAAGAAAACTCATGGTGAACTCTGCTCTAAGTGATGAATCCTTTTTGAAAACGATTACCTACATTATCCATTTGCATTGTACGCTAAGGTTTTTTTTACAAATATAAAGTGTCAACTTTGAGGACAAAGGACTGTGCCCCATTCACCATTAGGTCCTTGGCAGAGCATAGCACAATGTCATGGTTCATAGAAGGAATTGAATAAGTGTTTGTTGAATTGAATCTGCTACTGGTGACCATGAGCAAGTCACTTCTATAGACCTCGTTTTCCTCCTCTGTAAGTTTGATAGAGTTGGATGAAATTCTCTGTACCTGTATAGTTAATAAAATTGGCTTGTCCATGGCTATTTTTATGTGAAATTGATCAAGACATTGTTTATTAAGGTCTTACTTTATGCCAGGCACTAGGTTAGGCACTTGTGATACACAGAAAAAACCAAAACATCCTTATTGGTGAAGACAACTTGTGCATATATGAAAATATTTACAAAAGGAAATTCTGGGGAGAAGGGAAGTAGCAGCTGAAGGATCAGAAATAAAATTAGTAGGTACCATATAATTAAGAATTAGAAAGGACCTTTGAGATCTATTTATTTTCCCCTCTCATTTTCACATTTGAAGAAATCGTAGTGCAACAAATTTAAATGACTTGGGCAATTTTACATAGATGGTACATGGTGCAATATAATGATAAATCTAGGACTCTTTCCATCACATTACAACTGCCTCCTTCCAAGGTTTGTAAAGAACTTTATATACATTATCCAATTTGACTTTCACAACAAGCCCACAACAGGCCCATGAAGTAGGCAATGTAAGTATCAGCATTCCCATGTTATAGAAGGAGAAAACTGAGGGTCTTAGTGAAGTTAAGTAACTTTTTGTCTGAAGTCATATGGTTCATAAATGACAGAGGAAAAATGAAATATATTATCCCATGATAAGGGTTTCAGAACTCAGTGAGAAGGTACATAGTAGAGGAAGAGGGTCTTTCTCCATATCCCTGAAATCACTTATAGGTAGTTTCCTACTCTGTCTATGTAAAAGATGACCTTTGATCTGAAATATAAGGTGATTAGGTCTCCTTCAAACTTTTCACTTCACTAAAAGAATATGTCTTCCTGATGGGCTAATACTATGAACTTAATATTCAAAAGAGAACAACCTGGATATTTATAAAAAGCTACCAATCTCAAGATTTAATAAAAAGAAATCTTTTCTGTGCTACAAGATAATGGTTAAAATAATGCTATTGTGGAGAATTGTAGATAGAATTGCTACATATCTTTGGCTTACAAATTGTAGCATTACTTCTTGTAAGTCTCTAACATTCTTGATTTTGTTCCAGCACAACAGTAATTTAAACAAAGCCTAAATGTGTAAAAAGAATATATTGGAAGGCTATGAACAATTTATTAATAATGGTAGGACATTTTCTGCACTGCTTTTAATGCATCACTTAGGACCGTATTGATTCAGCATCAAAGTTCTTGGAAACAAGCCTCTTACCAATATCTAAGATCCTGACGTTGTAATTGAACTAGAAAATGTAAGATTTCCAGTATTCCTGCTGAGAATTCTTCCCAATAAATGTATGTTTTCCACTGGGGCTGAAACCACCGCTGCTTATGTTTTTAATTTTTTCTCCTATTTCTTTTTCATATCACTTACTTTTCTTTTTTTCTTACACTTTACGAGCAGAACAGACATATTAGAGAATATTTATTCCTCTAAGACAACTTACACTTAAGGGGGCCATTTGAATGATAAACTTTGTTATAACTTATAACCAAAAAACTGGCAGTAGGATATAATTGGAAAAAAAAAACACACATGAATGTTTTTCCTCAAGTCCACAAGGTATTCAGTTAAAACTATGGTCTAGTGATGATCAATCAAACTTGGGCTGTGCTCTTTCTGTGTGCCTAGAATTGTGCTTTGTATAATGAGGCACCAAATATACCCCCACCTTCATATATATGATATTTTCTCTGCTCGCAAGTAATTGATAACCTACTTTAGGAAAGTGGGGATTAGGCTGTTTTGCTTGACCTCAAAAGCAGAACAAAGACACTGCAGAGTGGTAGAGTTTGGCTTAAAATAAAGGGAAAAAAAATCTAACCATTAAAAATCTAACAATTCCCAAAATGGAATGCCCTTCCTTAAGAAATAGTGAAAGTCATCTTTCAAGAGAGCTTTAAGGAGAAGCTAGATCACTTATTATGAGAGAGAGAGAAATAGAGAGACAGAGACAGACAGAGACAGAGACAGAGAGACAAAGAGACAGAGAGGAGACAGAGAGAGAAAGAAAGAGAGAAAGAGAGAGACAGAGACAGAGACAGAGAGAGAGAGACAGAGACGGGGGGAGAGAGAGAGAGAGAAACAGGGCAGATTTACTCTTCAGGAATGAATTAAATAAAATGATTTAGAGAATAGAAGCTCCTTGAGGACAGAGACTTAAAAAAAATCTGTTTTGGTGTCCTTAATGCTTAGTACAATGCCTTATGAATAGTAGAAACAACAAATGCTTGAGGAATTAATTGAATTGCAATCACAAAATCTCATGGTCACATAACTTCTAAGTATCCGAGGTCAGATTTGAATTCAGGTCTTCCTGGCTCATTTACCAGCACTACCACGTCACATAATCACTAAGGCATCAATTGTGCATTGTAGACAAGATGTAGAAAAGTTAAGAAGAGATGGAGGTGGACTGGAGCAGTTCGAATCATTATATTCTAGGAGAAGGGGAGATTTCAGATGGACTCTGAAGGATGAGCAGGAAGAAGTGTGGGGCAAAATTCCAGTTATGGAGAATAAGAGCAAATGCACATAAGTTATGAAAGGAGATCTAAGTCAGTAAATGTACACAATATTGCTTGCACTCCAACCATCATCCTTATCCTTCAGGTCTCTTTGAATCTTGGACACTACCTTAGGGACTCTGAACTCTGATAGATGATTTTTCATTTTATCTTGCTCAAAATCTATCTTCCACACAATTTCCTGACCACTTCCACAATGCAGTATCTTTCTTTCCAGCTCCCTTTTATAGATTGCTTTCTCCTGTTAGAAAGAAAGCTCGTTGAAGTCAGTGACTTTCTTACCCTCTTTAAAAATTTTTTTTAGTCACAAGGAGTTTATCAGATCCCTTTCTTCCCAATAGGAAAGATTGTTGTTGTTCAGTTGTGTCTAACTTTTCCTGACCCCATTTAGGGTTTTTTTGGCAAAGATATTAAATGGCTTGCCATTTCCTTCTCCAGCTCATTGTACGGATGAGTAAACTGTGGCAAACAGGGTTGAGTGGCTTGCCCAGGGTCACACAGCTGGTAAGTTTCTAAGGCAGTATTTGAACCTGGGTTTGGGGTGTTCAGGGAGGACTAACACCTCTGGTGTGAGGGCTTGCCAAATCCTGTTCAAGGCTGTTCATCCACCTTTGATGTCTATCTGCCACTCAACTCTTACCTGAGGCTCCAAGAAGCTGTAGCATGCTCAGTGACCACACTTCAGTAAAACTGTCTTGGCAGTTGAACTAAACCAGTTTTAGGGTAACTAATGGGTAGCCCACTGGTGACTTAGAGGGATGTCTACCCTAAGCATGAGAAGGCTTCACTCCACAGAATGGGACTTGTTCCAACAGCCATGAAGATAGCAAAAACAGGCTCTGTGGAGCTTGGTCAGACATCAAAAATACCAAGGTCATCTAATGCATCCTGGATATCACCAGTTGTCTTGATTTTTGTTCTGCCACTGGACTTTGATGACTCTAAAAGAGAGATCAAGGTTGATGACTTTGTGCAACTCTGCCTTACTTAAATCCAATTTACACACGAGTCAAGATATCACCTCTGATGTCACTGGTCCTCTTTGAAAATGAAGAACAAACAACAATAATAATAATAATAGATAATTTGGCACCTTGGCACATACCTGGTAAGCATGCAATTCTTTCTGTGTGTCTCTGTCTCTCTGTCTCTGTCTTTCTATCTCTCTCTCTGTCTTTCTCTCCTTCTTTCTGTCTCTCTTACTCTTATTCTCATTTTCTTAGTCTCTATTGCTCTGTGAGTTTGAACAATTTTCTTTTCTTCCCTGGACTTCAGTTTACTTATATGTATAATGTAGGAGCTAGATATAATGACCTCAAGGCTATGTTCTGAGACTTTTTTTTGGCCAGCTGGGTTGGATGGCTGGGCTGTTGTGTGAAGGAGTAACTCTCTTCTGCCCTCCATATTAACTCTATATGGATGGATATGAGGTCATCCTCAAATAGCTGTTTATCATATAGCACCAAAGGGTCAGAAGAGATCTACATGTTTCTGGATGCAGAATTTCAATAAGAGAGGAGGGGTATTTATCCATTCAAAAGTATCATTCAGGAGAAAGTTAACTTCTTTTAGCAGGAAAAATGGAGTGTCATAAGGGTTCAGTTTTCCCAAAGACTAAATTAATGAGATCTTTTTTTTAAAAAAAATTCCTGAATTGTTTGTTCTGAAATGGAAGTCCTTTCCTTTTTTCCTTTTTCTTCTTTACTTCCATTCTCCACTCTTGTCTAGGGACCCTATTTAGGATTAAAATAAATGGACCATTTCAGCATAAATGTGGCAGTGCAGGAAAGAGTGTGGAAAGTGCTTACTGCATAAAACACATCCCTTTCTGATTCATTACATTCCTTTTCTGCTGTGGATAAGTGGATACCTTTCACTAACTCACTACAGGGGAGCTGGGCACATGCATTGAGAAGGGGGAGGAGCCAACTTCCAAAGTATATATGGCCAAACCAGAAATCAATCAAGCTCATCAAAGACAATTAACAAAGGGATCATTGAAAATACATAGAAAACAATGATTGGTCCATCCTGAAACTTGGAAATAAATGCCATGTGCTGATTACCATCTTTCTTCATCTTTCTTTAATGGAGGAAGGGTTTACTTCATATCCAAAAGAAATTTCTAGTTCCTAGAAACCAATCTTCTACTGAAAAATAGACCAAATAGGAAGAATAACTCATGGAGTAATTTTGTGAATTAATATTTGAAAGCATGAAATAAAGGCAGCAATTGAAGAATGAACTAGAATTGAGCTCTTAAGCGAAGTAATCATTGATGGTTTCAAGCTTTAATCTCCTATAAATGTACGGTCAGAATTCATGTTCTTGTAGACATTTAATACATTGTTGGCCAGCTCAGTAGTGCAGTGGATAGAGGACTGGCTCTGGAGTCAGAAAGACTCATCTTCTTTATTTAAAATTTGCCCTCAGACACTAACAGTGTGATCCTGGGCAAGTCACTTAACCGTGTTTGCCTCAGTTTCCTCATCTGTAAAAAAATAATGAGCTGGAGAAGGAAATTGTAAACCACTCCAGTGCCTTGGCCAAGAAAATCCCAAACGGGGTCACAAGGAGTCAGACACTACCGAAACAATAACAATCTATTGTTTCCTTACCCTCCTCAACAGAAAAAGGGAAAACCTTAAAGTTTTCAAAAACTATTGGTTCAGTCAGACAAAATGTTATTTGAAGAGGTGAATAAATAAATAAATTAAATACTTTGAAACTCATTTGCATGTTTAATCACTTATGACTTACAACACAAAATGGTCAGGTGTGAAAGGGTAAAGTTATAGGGACAGGGCCTGGAAAATAATGGCTACAACAACAACAACAAAATAATCAGTAGTGAATAGCCATTTATTAAGTGCCTACTATGTGGCAGATACTGTGCTGAAATGGACATGAAAATATGAAAAAAGACAGTTCCTGCCCTCAGGGAGCTTACAATCCAATGGGGAAAGACAACACCCAAGAGGCAGCTCAAAAGGGGAAGGGAGAATTCCCATATAAGGGGTAGGGGTGGTAGTCATGCTAGAGAGGGCTGAGAAGTCCCCAAGTAGTGCAGTCACGTGAGAAATGAGCTGTCTGATTGGAGTTCCTTCATTAAAAGGAGGTTTGGAGTTCATGGCCTCACTCTCCAATTAGAAGGGCAGAGGGTATTGATGAAGTGGAGTATCAAGGCTGATGGGATCTTGAGACTGATGAGAACATTTTCACACCCACAGGGTGAATCAACTTCATTTCACTTACTTCAACAAACATTCATTAAGTTCCTCTTTTGTGGAAGAAACTGCTATGTGTTAGGAAGATAAAAGTGGGAAAGGATAGGAAGGTAAAGCTTACATACTATTGTGCAAAGGGAAAAAATAGGCCTCAGATCCAAACCTGTTTCTATAACTTGTAACCTGTATGAGCCTGGGCTTTGCCTCTTTGATACTCATTTTCTACCCTGCTACCCCTGGGGGCTGCCTAAATCTTTTGTCTTACCCCTTTACCCACTCTCCCACTCTTTGGTTTGTGTAGCCTCATTCACCCAGAGCAAAGCTACATTGACCTCAGGCTTGGGTAGCCTCATTTATCCAGAGCAAAGCTACATTGACCCCTCAGGGTTCTAGGGATACCCTGGTCTTTCAGTCCTTTCAGTCATGTCTGAATCTTTGCGACTCCACTTGGGGTTTTGTTAGCAGAGATACTGGAGTGGTTTGTAATTTCCTTCTCCAGCTCATTTTTTTATGGATGAGGAAACTGAGGCAAATTGAGTTAAATGGCTTGTCCAGAGTCACACAGCTAATAAGTTTCTGAGGCCAGATTTGAAATCAGGAAGATGAGTCTTCAATTTAACCAATTAGGATCCATTAGTTTTTACAATGGAATATTTAAGGATAAAGCAAGAGCAAAGATAGATATTGTCCTGAATCACCTTGGAGGCACATTGTCCCCTAAGTCACCTTGATTTCTAGGGAGAGTGGGTTTGTACTTAATTAGATTTTCTGTAGAGCATTTGTCCTACCAAGTCCATCTCTAAATGTGCTAGATGAATCTTTGTTTCAGTTACAGCTGGGTTGAATAACAAATGTTGCTCCTCAGTCCTCAGACTATCAATACTGGGCTAGCTGCAAAACCCTGCCTAGACTCTATTTTGAGACCACTGGACTTTGGGTGGCTCACTCTGCTGACTTTTTTGAAACTCACAAAGTTATATTTTCCAGATTGAGCTCCCTCATTTAAAATTAAAGAATAAACTCTTTATTCCCTTCTGGATTTTGCCACCATGCTTTAGCTGTCTTTAAACTCTAGAATTTTCCTCAGCACCTGAGGATGGGTCTCCTAAACTGGAATAATTATACACCTCCACAGTCTTTTCCACTTGGAATACCCCTCCATCATTCTGTCCCCTTTTCTCTTGGGTGAATTCCTTCCATTTTGGGGAGGGGCCAGGGTGTCTAACCTTCATTCCCCTTGTGGCTCTGCTTCTGACTTTCTAAACTTTGCCACAATGCTTCCTCTGGCTTTCACCTAGCAACTCCCTTCAGTGTCACTGGGATCCTCACCCTACAACTTTCATTCACCCCTACAAGACTTCTCACCTTAGAACATTCTTCTGCCATTTGAACCCCCTTTTTCAACTTCTGAGTTCCACCTGGGGGCTACCATTTTGAGGAAGGGCTCAGTCCAGCCAACCTTCATTCCAATCTGGCTCTGCTTCTGACTTTTCAGACCTTAATCACATCCCCATACAGGTACCTCCTTTCCCCACTACAAACACTTTTTTCAGTTCCCTTTTGTGTGTTGTATTCCCTCATTAGAATTCTTGAGGACAAGAACTGTATTTGTATTCTGTACACTTATCACTCTGCCTCTTTACCTTTCACCTTTCAGTCCTTAGCATCAGACTGCCTGGGACATGGTAGACCCAATGAATGCTGTTTCATTGCCTTGAAAACATGCCAGGGTAAAGAGCTGGGGCCTATACTCAGAGGCAATATGTTGGTGTCAGGTGAGGAAAGCCCAAGACTTTTCCCCTTAACTACGTCTCCCTGTCACTGGAAAGCCATACTTCTAGAAGTCAGTGAAATAAGAGCCAAAGCTATACCGTCAATCATAAAGACCCCTTTTCATTGTGGGGTAAGCAGATGAAAATTAATTATAGAATGCCCACACATGTCTCAAAATCTTTAGAGTGCACTTTCATTCTAGAAGCAGGCTTTCCAGTCTCTTCCTTATGGGGGAATGTATCAGAAGCATTCTGCACGTGCTCATAAAGACTAGGTTCGGTAGCCAGTATCCCGTTACATTTGGATGAGGGTGGAGTCATCAGCTCTATACATTCCAGTGAAATGGGAGACCACCAGGCATTACCATCTGCCCTACCTCTATAACCTACAGTCCCAGGCTCTGCTATCTAACCTAGGGATTTAATTTAAGGATCCCTGGGCCTTATAGCTGATTCTTCACCTCATCCTTAGTTCTCTCACCTTTTTCATCTGCTCTACAGCCAAACTTTTTTTTCTTTTTTTTCAATGTATCTCCCCTAATTAGAGTGTAAGAACTATCTAGCTTTTCTATTCTTATCAACACTTACCACAGAACTTGGCACAAAGAAAGTGCTTGTTAAATACTTTTTCATCCATTCATTTCACATCTATAGATTGAAATGACTCTACCAAAAGATGACTATATCCTCTGAAATATGGAGAGATCGAAGGCTTGCCATATACATCAGAAAATGTATATCATTTTTTCACATTTTTTTTTTCAGTGAGGCAGTTGGGGTTAAGTGACTTGCCCAGGGTCATACAGCTAGTAAGTGTCAAGTCTGGTCTGAGATCACATTTGAACTCAGGTCCTCCTGACTCCAGGGCCGGTGCTCAATCCACTGCACCATCTAGCTGCCACTACTTTTTCACATTTTACATTTAACATGATGATTTGTAAGTATTTTATTTTATTAACCATGAAGGGATTTCTTCAAATGGAAAATCTCCTTTTATTTTCATGTCTATTTGCACATGAACACACCAGTCAACTAATGTTTAGACATGACCTGGCTATGTGCAGAAAGGAGATAAGGCTATTTATAAATATCGAAAGGTTTATAAAAATTGGAGAAAGTATTCTTAGTCATGCTAATACCAAGTCATGGACCCATGAGAAGGTGCATAAGAAATATTAAGGCTTTGACAATCTTTCTTCAGCAGGAAAAGGTAAAAGATAAAGTTTAAATATGGAAAGAAAATAAGGTGATAATTTTATCTTTCTTTTTTTAAAATCTGAAATCAGAAGTAATAATACTAGTAGTTTTTCAATACCCATAAAGAATTTTCTGAGTTTCAGATGTTGTGATTGTAAGAAGGTGTGTCTGTCCATTGGCAAAGACAAAGATTTCCACATGGGGGCCATAACACAAATGTAAAAAGCAGAATACTACAAACCATATTCAAATATGAAAGACATTGTTATGTGCCTTATGCTACCTAATCCTCAGGAATCATAACTAACAACAACAATACTAATAGATAACATTTATGTAGCTCTTTAAAGTTTGCAAAACACCTTTCTCCTTTCAAGATTGTCATGGACTTCATCATGAACTCCTAAATAATAGAATATCACTCAGAATCTAAAATATATAAATACCTATGTACTCCAGTATTCTACACAAAGTAGATAGTTAATAAATGTTTGTTGAATGAATTAGATTCTTTCTGAGGTTTCAGATAGAGGTATTAGGGTCCTTGGTTTCTAAAAATTCTATTTCAGAATAGCAAATTTCTGTAGTTCATGTCCCATCTGTTCAAGATCCTCAATTGGTAGGCATGGTGAGTTGTTCTAGTTCATTTAAAAGTCAATGAATTCTCTAAGAATAGGAAGAGGTCATCTAGTACAGCATCTTGCCTCCAGGCACTATTGCCCTTATCCTGTCCCACAAATATAGTGCACTTTTGTCTTATGTGACTATATTAGAAAAATAGCAATACTTGGGTGTGTGTAATATTTTATTGAGAACAAAAAATAAACGTAGATGAGTAGCTAAGTGGCTCCACTGAAATCATCCTCTAATATTTTAATATGGCATGGAGGTGACCCTGAGTTTTTGTGGCCTATGCCAGTGGGGTCCAAAGTGTGGCAAATTCTGGCAAGTTGAAATGGGTTCTTGTATTTGCCACATGGTGGATTCTATGGCTGCTGCCTGAGGACCAACCTGGATAGGTGTTAAGCAAGTCATTGCTAGGGTCGTCACAAGTGATGAATTTTTTTGGACATAGCCATTCTCAAAGATCATTTACTTGAGATGTGTTTTAGCATATGAGATATGAAGACAATTTTAACTTTAAAAAAGGAAGAGAAAGTAAAGAAAACAATACATTTATTGCTAGGCTTCATAGGTTATAGCTGTTTAGCTTAGCGAGAGAAAGAGCCTATAATGTTCTTTCCAGGTCTCTGTTTAATATCCCATGCTCATTTACGATGAAGAAGTAGGAGAGAATGAGGAAGAAGAAGGAAGGGAAGAAAGAGGTTATACAATTATTTAGGGCATCTGTATAAAATTCTCTTTGTTTAGGAAGGAAGCTGAGATTAAAGTTACAGTTAACTCTTAGTTATTAATATGTGGATTACTCACTATCTCAGTTGAATTGTAAGCTGTTTTTCTGCTGCAAATGGAATTCCTGATTGCACTGGTCTATTCTTGGGAAAGGAGTGTTGATTTTCATGCTTGCTTAAATTAGAAAAGACTAGGATAGTGGAGAGAGTGATGTACTTGGAGTTAGAAGGATTAGGTTGGAATCTGCCTTAGTTACTTAACTAGTTATCTGGTCATAGGCAAGTCACCCAGTCTCTTTGTACCTCAGTTCCTCATGCATAGGACTTGATATCTGCTAAGGTCCCTTTCCAGCCCTAAATCTACAATTTGATGATTCAATGATCTATAAAATCAGGATAAAAATGCCAGTGCTTGCCAACCTCACAGGATTGTTATGAGGAAAATGCTTCGTAAACATTAAAATGCTATACAATAGTGAGTTGTCACTATTTACTTCAGAAAGTCCTATAAATCACTTCAAAGTCAAATGAAATTCATTATTTGCTGGTTTCAGTTATGCGTGCCCTTCTTTATTCTTATAGTAACCAAAAAGGTGACTGTATCCCCTGAAATATGGAGGGATCAAAGGCTTGCTATATACATTAGAGAGTGTATATTACTTTTCCACATTTTAACATGATGGTTTGTAAGTATTTTATTTTATTAACCATCAAGGGATTTCTTCAAATGGAAAATGCTATTTCCATTTTCATAAGTGGTGCAAATGAGCTATTTGAATTTCTTACCCAGGAAACAGAATGTTGGAAGTAGGTCACAGCATTAATCTCTTTACCTCTTCTTATCCCCATGCATCAGGAGGCAAATACTTCCGTTTCTAGAAGCAGTACCCTATGAAAAGAAATGTATACAGCAAAGTGACATAGTTACATCCAAAGCAACTTCTGTCTCTCAAATCACAGCCTCAATTACTAGGTGAGCTGAGCTTAGCTAGTTTCTATCTTCATTGCTGTCAAGAATGGAAGGGATGATGAGGAGTCAAAAATAATGGAGAATGAAAAGCCTGACTTAAACCAAGGCAATCAATAAACAAATGAATGAATGAATTAAAGGAAATGTGATTGAGAGACTAGTCTATTGTTTGCTTTATAATAGAAGTTCTCAGAATAGCAGAAAAAACCATCAGATTGCACTTTTTAAATGCCTAACATAGGTTAAGAAGACATTAAGGACTTCATGTCAAATTAGGAATCAGGTAATCTGGGTTTAAATTCTAACTCAGATATTTATATTAGCTGTGTGACCCTGGGCAGGTCACTTAAGTGTTCCTGGGTCTCAATTTCTTCATTTCTGACCTCCAGACCTGGAGTGACCTCCAACTCTAAATCTGTAATCTAATGACAAATCTGAATACTACATCATTCAGCCTATTATCACTCATTAACTCGTTCCTTGTAGGTAAAATACACTCAGGAGTATTAAAAGTCCATTTTTTTAAACTCTTGCTATAGACCAAAGCAGTCCATTTTTTTATAAATAACCTCTAGAAATTCCCAATGGGGCAATAGAAACTCAACAACTTGTTTCCTTGCAAGACAACCTTTGAAAATAAGTTTCCCTAAAAGGTGGAGTTAAGTTGGTAATAGTGTACAATGGGTAACTGAACTGCCAGAAGTGAACTCACTGGAGGAGCTGAAAGCCTATTACTCTTCAGTAGAAGGCACTTTATAGACTTCTTGTAGAAGCTATAGATTTCCTATCCCCAGTATGTATGTGGAATTTTGAATTCACCCATTCAGTCACTCAATAGCTATTAAATATTTACTTCCTAGTGTTAGGTATCGGAAAGAACAATGGTTTCAGAGTTAGTGGTTGTTGTTGTTCAGTCATGTTCAACTCTCTGTGACTTCTATCTGTACTGTCCATAGGGTTTTTTTGACAAGGACACTGGAGTGGTTTGCCAGTTTCTTTTCCTTTGGATTAAGGCAAGAAGTTGTCTTAACTGAGGTTAAGTGACTTGTCCAAGGAGCTACTAAGAATCTGAGGTTAGATTTGAACTCAAGTCTTCTGGCTCTACGTCCAGCAGATTTATTTATTGAGCCATCTGGTTGCCCTTGGAGTCAATGGACCTGAGTTTAAATCCTGGCTCAGCTACCTACTAGTTGGGTGACCAGACAAATCAGTTAACATCTCTATACCTCAGTTTCCTTATTTGGAATTGGACTGGATGATCCCAAAATGCTGCCTTCAAGGTCTTATTTTCATTATCCTAAGACCTTATAGGATAACAAATGAATAGCCAATCAACATATATTTATTAAATATCTACTGGTAGTGTAAGTATTATACTTTCCTTTTTATAGAATAAGAAACAGAAACCCAGAGAGGAAAAGTGATTTGCTCAAGGCCACAAAGATACGTGCTGAGAGGGGAAAATCAAACTCAGATTTCATATCACTCAAATCACTGTTCTTTACATTATACAATGCTGCCTTCTACAAAGGTTGCATTGGTAAAATGAGATAATTTATGTATTGTGCTTTGAAAATCTTAACATCCAAATAAGTATCAGCTATTATAATCATTATTCAGTCAGTGAATAATTTATTGAATGCTTACAACGTGCCAAGAACTATTCTAGGTGATTGGGATAGAAAGACAAATGAACAAACAAATAAACAAAAATCCCTCAAACCCTGAAATAGTCCTTGTTCTCAAGGAGCTAGCACTCCATTGGGAAATAGCAAATACAAAATAAAATTGAAGTAAATATAGGGTACTTAAATACAAAATAAGGAGAAAGGAAAGTAGCAGTCAAGAGGTGGGGGAACTCTGAAAACATTTTATGTGAAAGGTGGTGTTTTAATGACATCTTGAAGGAAGTGAGGGGTTGTATAAAGTTCAGATGAGGACAGAGTGTGTGTCAGGTCTGTAGTTTAGCTGGCACAAAGGCATGGAGGTGGGAAATAGAATGTTTTCTCTGAGGTTCAGGGAGAAGATGAGTAGTTCATAATGTGACTGGAAAGAAGTTGAAATCAGGTTGTAAAGGACTTTAAAAGCCAAGCAGAGGGATTTGCATTTTATCCTAGAGGCAAGAGGGAATCACTGCGGTATATTGAGTGAATAAGGGAGTGATAAAGATCTGGGCAAAAGGAAAATCATTTTGGAGGATGGATTAAAGTAGAGGAACACTTGAGGCAGGGAAGTCAAATGGGGTATTACAGCAGTCAAGGTAAGAGGTAGTGATGGTATAACTAAAGTGGTCCTTATGAGTATAGAAGGAAGTGTTCAGATTCGTTGTGGATTCAGAAATGACAAGTGTCAACTGATTGTATCTATAGGGCAAAGTATTGTAAAGAGTTGAATATAATTTTATGGTGGAAAGCTTGGGAGACTTTAAGTATGGTGGCAGTCTTGCCAGAAAAAAAGGAAATCTGGCAAAAAAAGGTGGATTGAGGGGAAAGGATAATAGATTTGCTTTGAGGCATGTTGAGTTTGAGGAATTTCCATGACGTTAATATTATCTGATAGGCATGTAGTTGGGCAGGAACAAGAACTGGGGCTAGATATATAGATCATTATTAAATTCATGATATCTGAGTAAATCACTGAGAGAGAGAGACAGAGAGAGAGAGACAGAGACAGAGAGAGAGAGACAGAGACAGAGAGAGAGAGAGAAGGCCAGAGGCAGAGCCTTGGGGTCCTCCTACAATTAGGGAACTATTATTACTCATTTCTTACCTGCACCTTCTAAAACTAGGGCTGTGTCAGGGGAAGGTATAGTATTGTCTCCTCAGGAGGTATCTAAGGTGTTTGAAGGTTTTGTCTTTTTTGAAGAATCAGACACAGTGATTTCTTATGAGATAGTTTAGTACCACCATTAAATCAGCTGTAAATGAGTGTTCTGTATTTTATATCCCGATCTTACAAAGGCCTTATCAGACCCATGAAGATGGGAGCAGGGTGCATCACAGAGAAATATGTAAAGGTATTATAGGGTCCTTGGGAATACCCACAAACTGTCCTTACAACTAGGTACACTAATGTCTAGGCTTATGACCCAAAAGGGACAAAGCTTAAATGTGGTAAAATGGTAGCCCAACTTTGAGTTCTTGATTATGAAATCAGATACTTTGCACTATATGGAAGAAGATATTCACTATGTTTAGTTTAGTGTTTAGTTCTACTTTAACCTTCAATTAAATATATATTACACATATACATATACACACATATATGTGCACACATATGCATACATTTACGTGTGTATGTGGATAGAAAGATAGATATGTATGTCTTGCCTCTGCCACGTACTAGTTGTGTGACCTTCGGCAAGGCACTTAACCTCTTGGTGTTTTAGGTAACTCTCTAAGACTAGCAGCTGTAGAGAAAAGGCTGATTTGAATTGGTAGAAGGAGCTTCCTATTTCCTCATCCAGAAGATCCCTATATCAATGAAATCACAGGTCATTTCTTTTCAAACAAAGAGCAATCTCTAGTTTAATGTTTATGTTTCTGGCTCCATATTGTGTGGTCTTAAGCATAAGAGACTGAGTATTAAAAATTGGCATTGATAGAGACATACATTTTGAAAGAACCAATAATAATAATAATAATAATAATAATAACCCCAGCTCCTTCATTTTACAGATAAAGAAACTGAGGATCAGAGAGAAGGAATGATTTATATAAAATTAACTGCCTAGTTAACAGACTATAAAACATGTTTCTTAATGACTATTTTAGGAATTTCCCACCAGACCATGTTAGGTGAAGAAAACACTATAAAAACATAGGACAATTTTCCCACTCCATATGCTTCAGATATTACCAAAGTAACTTTATCAAATACCTTATATGTATTCTTTAAACAGTATTGTGGGAAACAGCATTCTAGGTATAAGGAAAAACATGAGCAAAAACGTGGAAGTGGGAAAGAAAAACAAATGTTTGTCAGATGGTGAATAAAGGCAAAAGTTTGAATCAAGAGTTTATATAAGAAGGATAAGGAAGAAAAAGTTGGGAAAAGGGCAAGATTGTAGAGGGCTTTGAATACCAGATTAAGCATTTTGGCCCCTATTCTCCAGACAATAGGAAACTGGTGACATATTCATGAAGAATAATTGTGTGAAGGAGGAAGTGGACTGGTACAATATAATTGTCAGTAGTGTTAAAAATAAAGTGTTGAATGGAGAAGGAGTTACTGAACATATGGACTGATCATAGAAGATTATATTTCTAGAGCTAGAAGTGACCTGAGAAGCCATCTGGTCTAAACCATTTTGCTTTACAGTTAAGGAAATGGTGGCCCAGAGAGATTATGTGATTTGCCCAAAGTTGCATTGTTTACCAATGTCAGATGCCATTTGAACCCTCATCCCATCCTTTCACTCTAGACATTGTATCACTTTGCTTTCATATGATTGTTGAGAGTGCAGCAATTCAGTCAAACACGATGTGAAGGAGTGGCCTACAGTTGTCACTGTAGGAATGAAGAAAGAGTATGTGTGCTGTAGAAAAACTGATATAAAAAGCTTTGGTATTTTGCTGTATGTGCCAAAAAGTCTGTTAGTACTCAATAAAATAAAGTGACCAAGAGATAATAACTGAGCTTTTTGCTAGAGAAGCCTTTAATATACTTTGGTTTATATGGAAAATATGACTATCCTACACATTGCCTCCAGATTAAATCTCTAAAATGCATTGCTCTCATCCTACCCCACTCTACTCTATAACCTTCAATAACATCCTATTACCAACAGGAAAAGACCAAACCCCTTAGCTTGGACTTCAAAGAGCTCTCCAGTCTGACCCTAGTGACCTTTATCTATTGTTTACTTCTTCATAAGAATTCTCTGCTAAAGCAAACTTGTCCAAAACCTGCAGATGCAGGTTTCCTGCATGCTTTCCTGTGTCTGCTATTTCTTCCTGTAAGGAAGGCACTGTCTTTGTGTCTTTGCCCATGCAACTCCTACCCATCCTTCAAAATCCAATACAAAATTTTGTTTCTCTCAGCACTTCCTTTGAAGTCTTGACATAGTCAAAGAGTCAAGACTCTTTTCATGAGTCTTCACATAGTCTCTTTATTATCTGACCTTTTATGCTATTTAGGTGATACAGTGAATAGAGTACTGGGTCAGGAGTCAGGAAGACTCATCTTCATGAGTTCAAATCTGGCCTCAGATACTTATTAGCTGTGTGATGCTGGGCAAGTCACTTAACCCTGTTTGCCTCAATTTCCTCATCTGTAAAATGAGCTGGAGAAGGAAATGGCAAACAACTCTAGTATCTTTCCCAAGAAAACCCTGAATGGGGTCACATGAGTTGAAAATGACTGAACAACAACCTATACTATTTATTTTTTTCTATCAATTTGGCAATGATAAGTTGTCTTGTTCATTATATTGAATATGTCTTATCTCCTCCAACTAGATCACAAGCATGGACATATAAATATATGAATATATATAAATTCATCCCTATGTGCATATATGAATATATGTGTGTATTTACACACTTGCTGTTATAGTTACTTTCACGTCTCCCCCATTAAAATGTGGATTCCTTGAGAGCAAGAACTGTGTTTTGCCTGTCTTTATATCCACCGTGCTTAGCAATGTTCCTGGCACATAGAAAGTGCTTAATACTTAAAAAAATACCTTTGGCTGACTAATTAAATGATTTGTCCATAAGAGGGACAGAAGGAGGTAATAACCTTTTGTATAGTGACTACTATGTGGCAGGCACTGTGATAAGAGCTTTTTCCAAATGTTATCTTATTTATTCTTTTTTTAAAATTTTTTTTTTGATGAGGAAATTAGGGTGAAGTGACTTGCCCAGGGTCACGCAGCTAGTAAGTGTCATATGTCTGAGGCCGGATTTGAACTCAGGTCCTCCTGACTCCAGGGCCTGTGCTCTATCCATTGTGCCACTAGCTGCCACTTACTTTATTCTTATAATAGGGAAGTGGGTGCTACTATCACCCACAATTTACAGTTGAGGAGACTAAGATAAACTGAGTTTAAATGGCTTACCCAGAGTCACACAGCTAGTAAGTGTCTGAGGCTGAATTTGAACTCAGTTCTACCTGGCTTTAAGACTGGTGCTCTAACCTCTGTGCCAGCAGGTGCCTTTAATGGTCACAGAGCTAGGAAGTGTCAGAACTAGAACTTGAACCCACACCTGCTGGCTCAGTGAATAATTCACTGTATCACACTGCTTAAATAGGAACCCAATAAATAGTTGTTAATTCATTGGCCAATTAGAAGACTTTAAAGTAGTATACATGGAGGAAGAGTGGATAGAGCATCACCCCTCCCTGGAGTCAGAAGGACCTGAGTTCAAATCCCACCTCAAATACTCCCTAGCTGGGTGACATTGGGCATTACTTACTCCCAACTGCCTCTAAAACAAAAAAATATTGTACATGGTTAGAAAATCAGTTTAAACCATGAAATAAATGATTAAACAGGAGTGTCTTTGGGCTTTGTCTTTGTTCCCCTTGCTAATTTTTTATAGTGTCTATTTATTTATGTATTTACATTTGGATCTGTGATTTCATCAGTGTGTAGAACTTCATGTTTGGGAGCTCCTTCTGTAGATGCTGATTGGTATCCAATATTTAATTTATTTTCTTGGGGGTTTCAGAAAGTTAAATGACTTGTCCAAAGTCTCACAATCAGTGTATGTTAGAGGTAGGAGCTGAAATCATGTCTTCCTAACTCCATGACTAGTCTTCTATTCATTATACCATGTCATCCTGCCTCTTATTTTAAATGAATATAATGCATTAAAAGGTTTAAATATCTTCCAGCTTTGGATAAGCCAAAATAAATAATATACAGCCCACATTGTGCCTAGCAGTGATAATGTATTGCATCTGTTTTCCACAGTAAGCCTTCTAGATAAACTTTTGGAAGCCACAACCTCCTATCCTCTTCTATTAACACTTGTTACACCTCCAAGAAATCTATTTTTAATAATCAATTGGAATTTAAGTAGAATACAGACATCTCAAATTAAATATCTTAATTAAATGCACATTTGAGAACCTTAATTTAAAGTATTACCTAAAGCTCCCCGCTCTCAAGACATCTTAATTTAGACTGAGTATAATCATACCTTCTTCTATCACTTCAGGCAGTAAATGGTGCAAGCAGCCCCGTGCAGAGTGTCTTGGAGAACACAATGTCTATTATTAAAGGCATGAAAGAGCCTCCATTTTCCCTCCAAGCACCAAATGTACAACTATAAGAGACAGCCATTCATTCTATGAAGGCAGGCCCGTGATTGTTTGCTGTCTCCCAAGCCAAGCAGTCACAAACACTCGGAGAAGAATATATGTAACAACAAGGGATTCAGGGATAATTAATGATGATTTAGTTTAATTGGAGTTACTCTAACCCTAAAGCTCCTCTAAAGCCTGAAACTAATGATATTTCCTCTTGAGAGTACAGAATATCATCACTTTGGCCAAGCCTCCTGCTATTCCAGGGACAAATACCAAGATGAATAGATAGTAGACAGTGCTGTTTACTATCATCTTTGATGTTAGTTTTGATTGGTATGCCAAATTTAAAAAAAAAAAGGAAAGAAAAAATCTGCAGCATAAGATTAAAAGCACAAACAAGGAATTATACTTTAATGGTCAGAATCAGACATGTGAATTTAGACAAGTTCAAACACATGAATTCTTTTAAATATTAGGAATCAATTTCCTTTATTCTAAGAGTGATTCTAAAGAATTTAATCACTTTAAAATAAAGGAAAATAATGGATATTTTCTATAAATCTTGAAACATGGATAATAACTATTTCTTTATACAAGGAAAATGACAATTTGAACTTGAAAACCAAGTCAATTAAATATTTTGACAAATACCCCCAAAAATAAAAAAACAAAGTCCTAGAATTGCATCATTTTCTAGCCTATCCTGTTGCTTTTAGAATGAAAATAAAATTTAACAAGCTGAGAGACACTGTGCCAGAAGGGACTTTGGATAGAGGTAAGGAAATTAGGGTCCCGAAACATTATGTCAGTTGCCCAATGTTACAAAGGGCAGGACCTTTATGTCCAAATCTAGTTCTCATTCCCCTGCTCCAAACTTCTAAATCTCTTCTGTTCTCATGTAGGGCATACTTAGAGTGTTTTGAGTTTGGATGCAAGGAAACAAATGGAACAAAAAATGCATCCAAAAAAACCCCAAATCAAACCTCTCAAATCATTCCACAAGCCAATGCTCTGTTTTTGTTGGTGTTGGTCTTTTTTTTTTTTTTTTTTAATTTTCCTTCTGTCTCCCTGGATGAACACATCTCATGGTTGGTGCCTTCAAAGAAATTTCAAGATCCACTTTCCTGCCAGAAGGCCAATATTTTGTACAACTTTTGCTAAATTGGAAAATCTCCCGGTAGAAGCAACAAGGATACATGTGTCTGGATAGGAAAAAAAATAAACAAACAAAAAACAAAAACAGAAAAAAACTTGTCATAGGTGACATTCTATGCTTTCCTTGAGTTATCAAACTTAGTTGATATCTTGAATTTAGATAGATTTATTTTCCCATCTGTCCTATATAATGGTTATGCTTATGAGTGATAGGATTTTTTTGTTTTATTTTATTTTATTTTTATTAACATGAGTTTTTCAAAAGGCCCACCACTATTCTATTGGTAAGCTGAGAATACATTTAAACCTGGCTTTCAAAGTACTTATGTGTAAGTGATAGAATCAGAGTGTCTCCTTGTTGTAAAATACTTAATTGATTTTAAATGCCATCCCATACATGTTTCTCTCTGCCTCCGTGAATTAGCATTGTAGTCATGATGAGATCAGGAGGCAGGGAAAACACTCAGAATACTATTGCTCAAATGGTTCAGCCTCCTGTACATGATAAAACAATGATAGAAAGTTTATTTTTTGAAAGGTTTCTATGGAAACTATTCTGTCACTCATGATTACTAATAAGAGTACTCTAGTGGGGAAAGCTATCTCCATAAATTGTAGAAGAAAGCGAGGATAAGTGAAGGTACCACTTTGCTGGCATATAAACACTGTGCCGTGGTAATTTCTGATAACCGACTTTGAAGCTCCTCATTTTGTGGTTCCAGCCTCGATTGTCTCGACCACATTCATGCCTATCTGCTCAACTCAAAAGACTTCTAAGCAGATATGGTCTAAAATATAAAACTACTATCTCTTCCATATGAATGATAGCTTGAAAAGAGCACTGTGTCTGTAGTAAGTCAAAGGACCTGGGTTCAAATCCATCCTCACATTACCTCAGTGACTTTGGACAAATTATTTAACTTCTTAGTGTTTTAGTCTGTAAATATGAGAGTTGTTTTGGATGATCTCTAAGATCCCTTAGGACTCTAAATCTATGATCTAGTGACCCCATTAATAGAAGGACAATAATTAGTGGCACGTGAAGAACGCTGACTCAAATGTTGAATCAGAGCTGCCAGTCAGGCCGACCTCAGAATGATCACACAGCAGCAATTGGAATGAAAAACTCGACTGACTTGGACAAGTTTTCTTTGGTGATATTAATACCTGATATTAGTACACATTTCTCAAATAAAAATCTTTACCTATCATTTAGAAATGCCTGTAGAGGGTCAGGTTGCTGTTATGGCGGTGCAAGCTGCCACACAAAATAACTGCCCTTTGTCAGGAATGATGGACTTTTTCAAAAGGAAAGAAGGTGCTGTTATCATCTTTAGAGATTCTAAACATTTTGCCCATCATGGGAATATGATCATTTAATTTGTTAAGTGGTGAGGTCATCGGTCTTGGCCCTTTGTTGGCTTTTGATTTCTTTAATCTCATTCTCTTCATTCTCGTTATTACCAAGAGGGGAGAAGAAAACAACACACAAAAACCTGTTATCTATTATCCCTGTTCCAAATTTTGCTGGTTCTCATTCCCCAGGGTTCCAAGTCAATATGTTTGGTAATGACTTTGTACAAAGAAAAAGGAAAAGAAACACAGATTGGATTTCCAGCGTTATGATAAATGCATATCGGAACTTCAGTTAGGTTTGGCTTGAAGATCTGAGCAATCAATTGTGTGGAAAGGGATATTTTTTTCTGAGGAACTAGAACTTGATAAAAAGACAAGACTTAGAGCTTTACATTATATTATATTTTATTTTGGGTTATGAAGTGAAGGTAAACTTGAAAAAGTAACTTCTTGGGTAATACCTCCGTCTGTAAATAGATGAGCACCACTATGCCTTAAGCAAGTCCTCAACATCATCTTCTCCTCCTCCTCAGCCTGTTATTTAATTCCCCACCCCACCCCACCCTTTTATGTTCTATTTAGTTTCTTTTCTGTGTGTGGAGAGAGAGAGAGAGACAGACAGAGAGAGAGAGACAGAGAGAGACAGAGACAGAGACAGAATCAAAGAGAGAGACAGAGAAGAGACACAGACACAAAGACAGAGACAGAGACACACATAGAGAGAGAGAGACACAGAGAGAGACAGAGATAAAGATTCAGCACTATTTAATGTTTCCCACACAGGAAGCACTCAACTCATGTTTTTTGACTGGTTCTTTAATAAAACAGAGTTATTGTGAATAAACTGTAACTCCTTTTTTCCCTCTTTTCACTTCTTTCTTCTCTTCATTCCTCAACAGTTTAAATCCAATAAGCAAAATCCTCAGATTTTCTTACTCTCGCTGGTATTTTGTTGGTCTTTAATTTTTAAATTTAATTTTTAAAATAGTGTGGCTAAATATTATATTTCTTTTAAAAATGCCAGAAGGTGATGTGAATTCCTTTTGGCAAAAGGAAAACCAACAATAAATGATTTAATGGATTTTATAAACACTCTATAAATTTAAATCAATAGAAATATTCCCCTGTCATGTTGAAATGCTAGGAAATGTGAAGATGAAACTGCAAAAATAAACAAAAGAAAAATGATTCAAACCTTTAAAGTTATTTTTGGTATCACACACACATACTTGGTTTCTACCAGGCTTATCTGGGCTATTTGATCTTTGTCACAATCCAAGGTGCATTTTTCCTCAAGGGATAGTTTCATGAATTCCCATCCATTCAGAGAAAACTGCCACTTTTAATCCTCAAAAAATGCTATATATTTGTAAAATAGGCTGAAGTCTTGCCTCGCCAGATTCCTTACTCCCTCTCTTTCCCCTTCCAATTTTGGAGCTGGGTAAAATATAATCTTTAATATAATTATTGTTAATAATTCTATTTACTACCTTAGAAGAGGCTCTGATAGAATGTGGCTAGTGAGGGAATAGAGTGGAAAGAGCTATATATGGAGTTAGAGGACTTGGCACATGATAAATTCTAAAAAGCTTTTTCATTCATTCATTCATTCATTCATCCATCCATTCATTCATTCCTGAAGGCACCAAGTAGTAACATCTTAAATTTATGACTTTCTTTGCCATATCAGAGCTGAAGAGGTAGGGGAGAAATGAAGAGGACCAACAAAATTATTTTTCCAAGGCAACATGAGGTTAGGATATATGGGAAATTAATTTGAAATTAACATTAGGAAATGGCCAGTTCAATAGCTAGCCTCTTTAGGTTCAAAGAACACCATTCCTTGTATTTATTCTTATCTGTTGCCTTAGGTTCTTTGGGGACTTGTGGCAGGCAACAGCTCAGATCACTGGAAGCCTGTGAAAGGAATTGTAGTTCCATCATCAGCCTAGGAATTGATTGTCCTGATGAGGAGACAGATGTTATAGACCACGGGTGAATTCCTCCTAAGACTGTTACAGAGAGTTCTGCTGTGTAGACCGTAGCGTATTTTGGATGCAGGTACTTAGCCTGCACTGGATTTGGAATGGTAAATTATCTTTCTTTCAAGTAGCACTAGTTTTTTTTTTTCCCCCAATAGAAATGGTTCCAAGTTGAAGCTATCTGATTACAGATGGATGCTGCAAACCCAAATAAGTCTTTTGTAGAAGGGTAAAAGAAAAGTCTTGAAATATCAGCTCTATTTGAAAAGGAAAGGCAAAAGGGCCAACTTAGCTGATCATTCCTCTACTATCTCTGCTCCTTTACTGAAGGGAAACTAGAGCAGAGCCATGACACTAAAGGGCCTAAAGCTCCTACTGTAGATTTGTTATTAATTAAAAATTCAGCAAGGGAAATCTCAAGTTCTTTAAAGGAATTTTTTATCCATTTCCCCATCTGAGCATGAACTCTATAAATTCTATTTTATGATATTCATATCAATGGTTTGGGAGAACAAATTAATTGTTGGGGGAACGAAGCGGGTAAGTGAACATTGGGAAAAAAAAATCTTACCAAAAGAACAATTAAATGAGATAGGTCATATGATCAGGGTTAAATATACTCTTGGTAATTTCTTCAGGTTCTTTTTTAATTTTTTTTATAAAGGGAATCTGAGAAAGTGCTTCTTTCACAAGGATTATTATTTAAGTCTACATGCATTTTGAAGAGTTTAATGCCCAGAAATCAAATTTGAATTGTCCCTAAAGAATTAAGACAAGTTTTAGCAGCTGTCCATTGTCATAACCGGGATTGACTGAAGGTCTGAGTGCCTAATTTTCACACATTCCTTTTTTTTTCCCTTGATTCTGATCATAAATTGTTAAGTCATGTGGTGAAGGTGTTTTTCCACTAATTAAAAGTGCAGAAAAGGAAGAATATTAAAATGCAATGAGTCAAACACATTTTTAGCAACTTAAAAGTGCAGCAAAATTTTTTTGATTCACTTAGCAGTTTTATTCATCATAATACTAAACATAAACATTTATTTAAGTGCCTAATGCTAATAAGTCCCTGGATAAAACTCTGAGGATTCTAAGTTGTTTAAAGCATGGTTTGCATGACCAGGGACCTCTAATCTAGCTATAGATAGATAGAACTCTAAAAAATCACAGAGATCATCTAGTTCAACACTTTCACCTTACAGCTGAGGAAAGTGAAATCTACAGATCTAAGTAACTTGCTTAAGTTCACACATATAGGAAGAATTCACAGAGCAAAGATTTGAACCCAATCATTTGACTACTGATCAAGCACCCTCTGATTCAATAGTCAATTCTCATTACACTGTACCACCTCAGAGATATCTCTGGAGGAGTCTGAATTCCTTTTCTCCTCCACTTTTCATTACTTCTCTCTTCCTTGCCTTGTTTTTCTCCACCTGCATTCCCTCATCCATGCCAATAGTCTCATGCTGTTTACAATGTTTCTTACTAGAAAGAAAGGAGATATATAGGCTACAATTTTAATGATCTCATATATTGCCCTTTCAGGAATGTTTGCATTTAAAAAAAAAAGAATGTAATGGTAAGAACAACTTTTAATTCAAAAGAAATGAGGCAGTCTGATATAGAGGAAAAACTACTGAATTTGGATCTGGAAGAACTGCATTTGCATCTTGACTTTCATTACTTAGAATCTTCATTACCGGAAGCATAGCAACTAAAGTCTCTAGACCTCTGTTTCCTCAAGTATAAATCAGAAATGGTTCAGTGGCATGACCTCCAATGTCCTTTCCAACTCTTAGACTATATTCCTGTGCATTTCTAATAGTAAGATTTCTGGTATTTGGAAGAATATGTACTTTTAAGCAAGCATTTTTCAATGGTCCTTTTCAAATTACATGACTAAGGAAATAATCTGTAGGACATGAAACTAGCCTGGGTAGGTTATGTTCTATTAATTATTAAATACAATTTTTTGCTAAAGAACATTTTTCCTATTTTAATTATATTTACATTTATTTTAGAAAGATGTATTTTTTGCTTAAATAACAAATTTATTAAACTATGCATTTAGTTCATTTTTTCTTTTGTTTTTTTTCCAAATTTTTCAGAATAGAAAGTTACAGGGTCCATTGAATATTAAAGTATTCAACTAATTTCTAATACCAACTGTTTAGACCCATCTAACCTGAGTTTTATTTTCTGCTTAGGCCACTGCTTCCCCCAAATATATGCATTCAAACTTACTTAGACTTTCATAACCTGAGATAACCTGCCTTTCATCAAACTTTACCCTCTCAATATCCCTTCCATCCTCTGAATGATGGATGATGATCATTTACATAGAACCTGCCACTGGAAAACACATTAAATAACACCATTATCAGTAGCAGCCTCTTTGTATTCATTTTTCTTGAGTAGTACCATTTTCCTAAATATTCCTATACTGACCAGTTTTCTATGCTAAGTTGATTCAATGGAAGAAAAAAATAGACCATATATTTTATTGAAAAATGCAATAGTCATTCCACTCTACAAGTAGCTTAATAAATCATCAACGTGTATTTCAGGGTTTTTGTTCTGTGTTTAAAGATGTGCTTTAAAAATCTGTTATCCCATTGATTTGAGTAATTTCTTCAAAATGAAAATTGCAAGCTGTTCTCACCTTCTCATGCTACTTTTGCCCACAACCTCCTGTGAATTCTCTACATAGGGTCCACCCAATGTTCTATAGGTTTTCCTCTAAATTTCTTAAGCTTGATACCCTTGGAACCACTTGCTTTATAGTCTCAATTCTGAGTCCATGGATCACCCAGGATATCACTGAATACAACTCCAATAAAATGAGCTCTGTAGTTTGGGTTTCCACAAACTGATGGTCAAACAAAGATGAGGAAGTGTTTATATACAACTCTTTTCCTTTAGCTGGGAAGGAAAACAAGGAAGGAAACAAACACATACTATGTGTCAGGCACTATATTAAGCACTCGTGATACAAAGAAAGGCAAAAGGCAGTTCCTGCTCTCATGAAACACATAGCATAATTGGGGAACAACACTCATTCCCTGCTATAACATAATAGGCTCACATACTTGACAGAGGCTATGAAGAATTGGTATTTATCAACTAAAAGCTTTAGACCAGCAGTTTCTAGGCAACTTAATATACTTCCTTTTACTTTTTATGGTTTTGAAATGTTATCATTCAAATATACCAACACATCCAACTAGTTCACGTCATTAGCTACTTCTTATGTGAACCATTGAAAATGTGTAGGGGTCCCAGAAATCCCTTTGTGGCATACGTTCAAATTGCACAGAAAAGGTTGTCTTTTATTAATCCTCCTCTTATATAGGGATCAGATGGTTTCTACGATAACAGGCCAACATTGAAAACCACTGGCTCTCTAGCAGAGAGTACAAAGAATCTTGGATTTGTGACATGGTGTATTGTTCCACCTTTGATCTCTTGTTCAGTGTCTGATAGTCCATACGTCCAGATCTGATTCTTTTACTGCCAATAGAAGTGAAGCACAGGAACTTCAAGGCCCCATGCTTCTGGAATAGACAGCCAAACAGTTCATTCTAGTGAGAATTTTAGATGTTTCTTTCAGAGGATAACCTCTCCAAATAATTCATGAAAACATCAGAGTCCTTGAAGTGGATTTTATGTCTTGTGTTCTATTTCTTGTGAGTACCCCACATCACACTCATGCAATGACAACACACTGCCTTGAGATTAATTTTTTTCCTAAGACAGTACTTATATTCTTTAGAACTACTTTCTAGAGCAAGACTTAACTTGTGTGTGTCTGTGCATGTTTGAGATGAACTCCTTTGTCACCGAAGTGAAACCTAATGAACCCTTTTTCAGAAGAATGCTTTTAAATGCATACAATAAAATTCACAGGATTAGAAAGGAAAAATTTATATTGAAAAGCATATGTATGTACATACATATGTGTATTTATGTATGTGTGTATATATCTATATATGGAGAGGTAGAGAGAGAGAGAGAGAGAGACAGAGAGAGACAGAGACAGAGAGAGACAGAGACAGAGAGAGAGAAAGAGAAAAGAAAATTTATGGATCTCAGGTTAAAAACCCTGTCTTAGTGTGTCATCAATTCAATACAATTCAGTTTAACATTTGTTAAGCCATTATTATGTGGAAGGTATGGTGGTCAGTTTTAGGGCCCCAAGCAGTGTATGCCCTCAAGTTGCTTATACTGCTTTCCAAAAGGGTGATGGAAAATACACACGAAAAGTAAATGAAAAACGAAGGTCTCTGTATCAACCTTGTGCTTGATGGTTCAATATTTCCTTGATGCTGTTTGCCATCACTATTCTCTGTGTTCCTACCAACTTTACACAGAAGGTTTGGATTATCAAAATATCCTCATATGCAGTCTGAGTTGACTGCTTGAAATATTCTGCCAATACGTTGAACTGGCTGGAGTTCATCCCTATAATTGGTAGAGTTTTAGGGATGATTCTGGGTATATTTCAAGTCTTCAGAAAAGAACAGGATACCATGTATAGATATATCAGTGCCATTTTGTCCATCTTATCTGATACCTACAACTTCCTCATGGAATTACAAACTCATATTGATATAACCCTTGTAAGTAGTCCTTAATCAGTCCATAAAACCTAACCCTTCTATAGGCTATTTCTAACTATCTCTATTTCTGTTTCTCTATCATCTCTATTCCTATATCCATCTATATCTCTGTCTCTCTGTCTCTATCATCTCTCAATCGGGGAGTAGTTGTGCTATAATGATAGAGATATGTAATGGAATACTATTATGCTATAAGATATGATGAGCAGGAGGACTTCAGAAAAACCAGGAAAGACTTGCATAGTCTGATGCTGAGTGAAGTGAGCAGAAACAAGAGAACATTGTACACAGTAACAGCCACGTTGTGAGATAACTAACATTGGTAGACTTAGCCCTTCTCAGAAATGCAAGGATCTAAGATAGCTCCAAAGATCTCATGATGGAAAATGCTATCTACATCCAAAGAAAGAACTATGGAGTTTGAATGCAGATCGAAGCATATTATTTGCTATTTTTTTCTTCTGTTTTGTTCTGTTTTCTCTTTCTTGTGGTTCCTCCTATTAGTTCTAATGCTTCCTTACAACATTACTAATGTGAAAATATGTTTAATAGGAATGTATATGTATAGCCTATATCAGATTGCATGCTGTCTTGGGGAAGGAGGTGGGGAGGGAGGGGGATAAAAATTGAAAACTCAAATGCTTATGGAAGTTATTGTTGATAAATCAAAATAAATTAATAAAAAGAACATATAATTATAGAGATAGAAATGCTTATGCACACTGATATGTATACACACATATACAGATATGTATATATTTGTTAGCTTATATAGAATAAGTGTATATATTCTGCCATAATATGTATATACTATACATCTCTCATATTCATAGGAGATTAGAAAGATATACTATAAGAATTAATCTTAAAATGACTAGAATATAATTATCTCTTGAAATTCAGTAAACTGTCTTCATGTTTAGCTCTGTCACTGCTGTATGGAGTCCTATAATTCCTGGTAGAAAAGTCCCAGGTAAGGTTTCTGGAAGCCCAGTGTATAGTCTAGGACCCAACATGAGCACTTCTCTGACTCCATTTTCATTTCCTAATGTTGGTTCAGTGGAATTTAATTGCTAACAAAATAATTCCAGACTTAACAACAACAACAACAACAATACCAATAATAATAATAATAATAATAATATCTACCTTTCAGGGTTAATGTGAGAATAAAATGAGATAATATTTGTCATATTCTTTGCAAATCTTAAAGTGTAATATTGATGCTAGCTATTATTATTATTAACTTTCTCTTGAGTATACTCACCAGTATATATAGTATATATTGTACAGCATATATTATAGTCCTGTTTCTAAATGATATAGTTAAATAGTCACCATGCAACGTGTATTCTTGTTTTTATATACCAAGGAGTCACTATGGCTGTTGAAATATCCATAGAATTTGTGCACAGAAGTGGTACTTGACCCTCATGAAGGTCTGCTTTTTAGCAGTGAGAGTATTAGAGGGCTACTGATGGAGATGATGGTGATGATGGTGATAATTATGACTTTGAGGGGGATGCCAGATACTTACCAAAGGACATATTTAGGACATCAGAGTGGTAGATACACAAACTGTGGGCTAGTTTACAGAAGAAACTTTTAGAGGGATTACTTGAATATTAGCTCTTAAATCCTTTACTTCTGAACAAGAGATGATAAATGAGTTTAATTAAAGTCTTCATGGTGAAAGAAAGATGGGTTGGGTCTAATATCAAAGGCCTGAAGAAGGGGAGCATCATTATCCTTTGCATGAGTATCCACACATCATCAACTTTCAATTGTGGATTCATTCAATGGTCCAGTGCCCACACCTTCCTTACAGACAGTGACACAGTCATAGAATGGTAATATCTAGTCATGAGGTGAAGACTGTTAGCCTAGCAGAAAGCATTGTTCTAAGTGGTTTCAATACAGAAAGCAGTGGTCTTTTTTTAGTAGTAGCATCCTTAAGCCCTAGAAGAACCCTTCAAATTTTGGTTGGGTCATGCCAGAGAAGTAATACACAAAGGGCAGGCTATTCACAAGAACACAGTATATTAACAAATATCACACATAAACAGTATATTAAGAAATACAACAAATATTAGGGACCTTAGGCATTGTGTGAAATTATAGCACCCCGAGGTCACAGTGTTCTAGTGCTCATAGTACATAGGTAGCTAATCTGGTATCTTGGAGTACACAGGCTATCTGTATCATGTTCTCTATTTTCCTCCAATAGGAGGGAAATCATTCCTCTGACGTAAAATATGACTGAAAAGGCTACTTTAGTGGGGGGGGGCAACCAGAGAAGCTGGGCCTGGGTTGTCAGATAACATTAGACTGACTGAAGTGACCAAGAAGTTGCCATATGATAAAAACCCTGTAGTCAGACCTGCTGGGGAAAAAAAAAATCAGAAATAATTTCTAAGTAAGTTTCAAGTTGCTATTCACATTTAGAATGATATCTTACATAAAGAGATAACTACAAAATGGCAATCGTAATAAACATTTATATAGTACTTACTATATGCCAGGCACTGTGCTAAGTACTTTACAATTATATCTAATTCGATCCCCACAATAATCCTGTGAGGTATGTACTGTTATTATTTCATTTTAAAGCAGAGGAAACTGAGGCAAACAGAGGTTAAATGGCATGTCCAGGGTCACACAGGTAGTAGGTGTCTGAGGCCAGATTTGAACTCAGGTCTTCCTGATTCCAGGTCTGGTATTTTATCCATTGTACCACCTAACTTCCCCAAGTCAGCCTCCAGTCATCTCTTCAGTTATGGCCCATTAAGACCAAAAGAGAGGCTGTTACACTTTGACCAGATTTCAGGAAAAAAGACTGGGTCAAGTCTACTGACCAGCCAGTTAGTGAAATCATAGGTCCTGGTGGGAAGAATTGTGTTGGGCCAAGGTAAGGCCTTGCTTCTACAAGAGTAATAATTATACTTAAGAGACTGAGTTGTATTGTGACAGAACCCTTTACTGGATGGACACATAAAGGCAATAAATCCTTCAACAAACTTTACTCTGGTACCGAATGCAATGACACCTTAGGAATAAACACCCCCTACCCCACAAAATGACAATTTGGCATCTTAGCACTTAACATAGTACTTGACACATAATAGCACTTGATGAATGTTTACTGATGATTAGTTGGCAAAATAATGGCTACTTAAATCAAGCTTTCTCACCTCTAATAGAATTTGTACAGGAGAGACAGGGTTTGTGAATAAACTTTTTGTAAAATTATAATTTGCAAAATTATAAGTAAAAAAAGGAAAACATTTTAACAATTTTAATGTAACCTACCAACAAAGAGGTTATTGATTTGTATATAGTTTATTTACTTTCCTGTCTGCTGGTTGTTACTTTTGAGTGTAATAGAAAGCAAGTCCCCTGAGTACAAAAGGCATTTTGTTTTTTGTCTTTTGCTTCATTTGGGCCTAGTACAGTGCTTCATACATAGGCGGTAGTCTTGGAATGAAAACTGAAGCTCTTGCCCTGACGTAATTCTCCCATCTGAGACTTTCTGCAATGAATAGAATTGACTTGTCTCTTAGCTATGGCCAACTGAAACCATAATGCAAAACTTCAATGCAGGGTAGAGTCAATCCTTGTCAACATTACACTTGCGTATCCTAAAGCCCCATCAGTTTATACTTCACTCTTGCTCCATGGCCATTCCTTCTCTTCCTCTAGTCATAAATCTCTCTGGTGATGTCATTTACAATACATCTTCTATTCAATTCTTTGTTGGTAATATATTGTAGCTTATTCATATCTACCCTGTGTCTATCTCTTCACTGCCTTTTGGAGGACTTATGACTTTATTATTTTTAATTGCCTCATTCTATGACTGTGTGTAAGTCACACACAGCATCCAAACATTATTGGACTTAAGGGAAAAAAATTAATATCATTTTTGACAGTTCAGATTTCTTTCCTTGAGAACTGCCTTTTCATATCATTTGACCATTTATCAATGGGCAAACCATTCTTATTCTTATAAATTTCAATCAGTACCTTATATATTTTGGAAACAAGATCATTTGCACAGAAACTTGGTACTAAATCATTCCCCCCTAAAACCAATGAGCTGTTTCCCTTCTAATCTTATTGGCACTAGTTTTGTTAGTGGAAAAGATTTTTAATTTTATGTAATCAGAATTGTCTATTTTGCCTTCTATGGTCCGTATTATACCTAATTGTGAGTGGTTTGCAAGAAAGGCATGCATGGTATAATGGGGGTGAAATCTCTAGGGTGTATGTGTGTGTGTGTGTGTGTGTGTATGGGTATGTGTGTGTGCGTGTGCATGTGTATGTATTTATGTATGTAAGTGTGGAGGTGGATTGTGAGGTCTCCCTGCAACTTGGGTGAGCTCTTCCATTGTTTCCTCCACTTTGTTCTCCACACCAGCTGGAATTTCACCAGGGGCATGAGCCTTAAAACTCTTCTATTCTACCCACCTTGTGCAAATGGCCACCATCATCAAGGAAATATATATATATATATATAAGGGTGAGCTCAAAGACTCCTCAGTTTCTTTCTACGTATACATTGATGTAAAAAGACAGCAATATGATTGGACAGAAAGAAAAGACATTGAACTTATTCCATGGTCTTAGTTATGTGCCTTTTTTCATCTATTAATCTATATGAAAAAGCAAAAAGAGTTTGCAAATGAGAAACTGAGGGGAGCAGGAATTATGTTGGGTGGGTAGCTGTTAAATAGATGTTAACTAGGTAGATTCTAGCCTTTAAGAATTAAAATTGGTGAACTGAGGAAAGCTTACCACACATTAGGACAAGGCTGATGACACCTAGACCCAAATTCTAGATCAGGAAATTCATTTCAAAAGACAGATTTGAGCCTGTGTCACTAGCTATTTAGCTTGGGATATCTCTGCCTTTTGTTCTAAAGTGTGTGTGTGTGTGTGTCTGTGTGTGTGTGTGTGTGTGTGTGAGAGTGTGTGTGTTAGAACCCTTTCATAATATGGTGAAGCCTATGGATACCTTAAAACAATATTTTAAAATGCACAAAATAAAATAGAATTACAAAGAAAACAAATTACATTGAAATACAGTAATCAAAATATATTTTTTTAAACTGCAAATTCTCAGACCTCAGATTAGGAGCACCCATCTGATGAGTTTGGTGTACATGCTAAAGGATATCTTATTGGATATGGGAAGACTGAAGTCAAAATATAGAAGGGAATAGGACAATTCACTCCTTAAGGAAAACCCATGAAATTCATGCCCATCAAACCAAGAGAGGCTTGTTGCATTTCTTCTCATGATGAACAGAGATTTTACCCCCATTACACCACAGATACCTTTCTTGCAAACTACCCACAATAAGGTATAATAAGGACCATAGAAGGCAAAATAGACAATTCTGATTACATAAAATTAAAAATCTTTTGCACTATAAAACTAATGCAAATAAAATTGGAAGGGAAAAAGTTAACTGGTTTTAGGGGGGAATGATTTAAAAGACAGTAGTTTCTGTTGAGGCCTCAGACTGGAAGAATTGAGAATTCATAATCATATGCCCAATGGGACTGTGACTAATAGGGACAGCGACCAGTGAAGCCTTCCAAGCTTATACTGGTCTGATCAGCCACAGTTGGATTACCTTGATCCCAACATAGTGATATATTTTAGTTCTCATTGAGAACGAAGGCCAACAACCAGGCAAGCAACTGATAGTGACCAATGGAAATTATGTGTGTATTCAAATTAATATGATACAAGATAGGATTGATAAAGGCAAAAGAGGCTATACAAGTGCTTAAAGAAAAACTGTGGAGCAATAGATTGCTTCATCTTGAGAAGATCAGGAAAGGTTTCATGGAAGTGGTGGTACCTGATGTAGGCTTGTTTTGAAAAGAAAGATTTGAAAAGGAGAGATGACGATCAAGTTTATTTCAGGCATTCAGGACAACCTGAATGCATTCATGCAGATCTGCAAGAGCAAAAGAAGATCTGGGAAAATCTTCATCTGGCTGGAATATAGACTGCATGAATAAGAGTAGTATGAAATAAGCTTGGACCAACAGGCTAAAGGTACACAATAGGGGGCATGAATTCCTGGATGACCTTATATTTTATGGATAATAGAGTTATTGAAGATTTGATGTGGTGATTTAAAATTGGCCACAAGGAAGAAATGCTAGATAGAAAGAAATCAGAAAGGAGAAGGTTGTGGACCAGGGACCTAGAACTGGATTATTTGGTTATAGATATGGAAAGGAAGAATAAAATGTAAAAGGGCATTGCTAAAACATTTAAAGACAAGGTGTCTGAGCAACTTAAAACTCTAGAGTTTAGTTTTTTCTAAGCCAGATTTTTTCCTTTTTTCATTCCCTTCTTATACCCTTTTTCTCCTTGCTCATTATTATCTCCATGGAAGGAAAATAGCAATAAAAAGTAACCTCGAACCAGTCCATATTCCCACATGGTAACAGCCTGATTCTGTGCCTTTTCCCTGACTGTCCCCCATATTACCCAAGATTGTAAGCTCCTTGAGTGCAGGGACTGTCTCTTGCGTCTTTTTGTATCCCTAGAACCTTGCATAGTGCCCAGCATATAGTAGGGCACTTAATAAATATTGATTGAATCCTGTACCTCCTCACATTCACCTATGACTTCAAAACTAAGCTCATACTGCACCTTTTGCAGGACCCTTTCCCAGTCGCCCAATTTCCTCCACACCCATTCTCACTACTAGGGCTTCATTTCTGAGTTGATCTCTTATTTACACAGTCCATATCTTTACCGTAGATAGTGATTTACATGTTGTTTATATGACTCTGGTCATCATGAGAAGAATAGGTCCTGCCATGTTCAGTTCTTTTAGAAAAGTCTTAAGAAATGCAACAAGCCTCTCTTGGTTTGATGGGGATGAATTTCATGGGTTTTCCTTAAGGAGTGAATTGTCCTATTCCGTTCTATATTTTGGCTCCAGTCTTCCCATATCCAATAAGTACCAGCATTCAGTGCAGCTAGCTACCTAGAAAAGTGCATGGTAAGTGTTTGCTGACAGACTAGCTGTAGGATGACCCAACAAAGACAAATTGAAGAAATACTCTTTTGGGAGCAGTATCCAGTTGTTCTAATCTATATCTTGCTATTGGACCCAAATGGCTCTGGAGGAGAAAGTGAGGCTGGTGACTTTGCAGAGCCTTCCCTCACTTAAATCCAATTTACTTGCAAGTCATGGCATCACCTTCCTGATATCAGGGTCCTCTTTGAGAATGAAGGACAAACAGCAGCAGCAGCAGCAGCAACAACAACAACCTTTACAATTTCAAGTGTGAAGGAGAAGTAAATAGTGCCTTCCAGCCTCGTATCTTACGATCCTAAAGCAGTTGGCTCGAATAAGGTTTGAAAAATACTACATGGTTTTCAGTAATACCTCCTTCTGCTTTCTATCACTGAGGAAAAGTGAGAGATGGACATTGTTCTTCACAAACTCAGGCTGAAAACATTTGAGCCTTTCTATTACCCTAAAGTAGTTTTGATATTGTACTTATTTGCTAATTGAGCTAAAGGCTAAAAGCTCCTGGAGACACAATAGTCATATCTCAAATTCTCCATCTCCCTACTGAGAGGGATTTGGCAGGGCAGGTTGATTGCTGTTCCTAAACTCTTGCCCTATGGGTCTGAGGCCCTCTCTGCGGGAGGTTGACATATAGTGAGGCTGCTGGACTGAGACCTGAACTTGATTTGGAAGGGAAGGGAAAGAAGACTTTAGTGTATCTCCAAGCTCCTTCTCTCCTTTTTGGCACGAGTTGTTACTGGGAACCAGCAGGTGTTTAATGCTGTTAAATTTATGAGTACTGAAAATTGTTGGGTTTCTTAACATCTGGGTAACATAAAGTATCAGAATTTTTTTCTCGTAATTTCACCCCTACAGAGTTGGAAAGTGATTTTGAAATTCAATGCAAGCCATTATGTAAATATTCTAAGACTGTGAGGATTTCTGAGCATTTGCCCTTGTGACAATGAGGTTCTGTATATGTGCTGCCCCTAATGGGCCAGGAGGTGAGCAGGTCCCCAAAACCTAAGGTATAGGAGCTTTCACCTTATAATCAGGGCCAAGGGTATTACAGGAACAGTCACCCAATAATGACTTATTTTGGAGTTTTCTCAGTAGGCATGTTCACCTGTCATTAATGCAAAAGGTCCAGAGCAGGAATTACTCAAATGATGGAAAGAATTCTTTACCTCCCACTAATATAGCATTTGAGAGTTGGAGATGGTCTTTGCAGAAATCAGGGCTTCTTAACCTTCTTTTACATTGTGGACTGATCCTTTTGTCAGTCTTATGAAACCTATGGATGGATACCTTCCTCAAATGATATTTTTAAGTAATTGAGGAAAATGTCAAATTTCAATTAGGGGTAAGTGAAAATAAAAATAAATATATTTTTTTCTCATTTTGTTGTTCGGATCTCCTGAAATATGTAGAACTTATGGTGCAGATTATGTCACATGATCCTTGTAACAACTTTTTGTGATAGGCATTACAGTTAATTTATCCACATTTTGCAGTTTAAGAAACTGAGGCTCAGATAGGTAAAGTGATTTGTGAGTGGTCATTCAGGTAGCATGAGTATGAGGTAGGATTTGAAACTATCTCCCCAACTCGAAGTTCCAGAATGCATTCCTTTATGTCACACTACATTTGTCGTATCAAAATAGAATTTGTCATATTTGCAAAAAATGTAATTAATAATAGATATATCTATCTATATCCATATATCTGTAGTTCTCAGATTTAATTTTACTTGAATGTACCAATATGATAACACTTTCTTTTATCTTTCTTCCTTTCCTTCTCTTTCTTTCTTTTTTCTTTCTTCTTTCCTTTCTTCCTTCCTCTTCCTTCCTTCCTTCCTTTCCTTCCTCCCTTTCTCCCTTCCTTCCTTCTTTCCTTCCTTTCTTCTTTTGTTCCTTCCTTCCTTTCTCCCTCTCTTTCTTTCCTTTCCTTCCTCCCTTCTTTCTTCTCTTTCTCTCTCTTTCTCTCTGTCTGTCTTCCTTCCTTCCTTCCTTCCTTCCTTCCTTCCTTCCTTCCTTCCTTCCTT
>NW_020940355.1:17535043-17631821 GCF_900497805.2 Vombatus ursinus | reverse complement strand
CCTTCCTTCCTTCCTTCCTTCCTTCCTTCCTTCCTTCCTTCCTTTCTTTCTTTCTTTCTTTCTTTCTTTCTTTCTTTCTTTCTTTCTTTCTTTCTTTCTTTCTTTCTTTCTTTCTTTCTTTCTTTCTTTCTTTCTTTCCTTTCCTTCCTCCCTCCCTTTCTTTCTCTCTTTTAACATTCATTTTTAAAATTTTAAGTTCTGAATTCACTCACTCCTTCCTACCAGTTCCCCACCATTGAGAAGGCAAGCAATATGATATCAATTATGCTTATAATTTCATACACAACATATTTCCATATTAGCCACATTGAAAAAAAGCAAGAAAAATAAAGTGAAAATAGTATGCTTCATTCTGCACTGGGTGCATCAGGTCTCTCTCTCTGGAGGTTGATAACTTTTCATCATGGGTCCTTTGCACTTGTCTTGGATCATTATATTGATCAGTATAGCTAAATCTTTCACAGTTGATTGCTGTTACACTATTGCTGTGGCTGTGTACAGTGTTCTCCTGGTTCTGCTCACTTTACTTTGAATCAGTTGCTATAAGTCTTCCCTGGTTTTTCTGAAGCCATCCTGCTCATCATTACTCACAGCACAATAATATTCCATCATAGCCATATTCCAGAACTTGTTCAGCCAATTCCCAATTGTTCGATATTCTCTCAATTTCTACTTCTTTGCCACTCCAAAAAAGAGGTACTATGAATATTTTCGTCCTTTTCCTTTGATTTTTTTAGGATATAGACCTAGTACTGGTACTACTGGGCCAAAAGTTATGCACAGTTTTGTAGCCCTTTGAGACACTTCCTAATTGCAGAATGATTTCATTAGGTCACAATTTCACCAACAGTGCATTAGTGTACCTATTTTTCCATATCTCCTACAGCATTTATCATTGTCCTTTTCTGTCACATTAGCCAATTTGATAGGTATGAGGTACTACCTCAGAGTTGTTTTAATTTTCATTTTTCTTTGTTTGTTTGTTTTAGGCAATTGGGGTTAAGTGACTTGCCAAGCGTCACACAGCTATAAGTGTCAAATGTTTGGTCTGAGGCCGGATTTGAACAAACTTCCTCCTGACTTCAGGGCCAGTGTTCTATCCACTGCACCACCTTGCTGCCCCTTAATTTGCATTTTTCTAATCAATTTAGGGAATTTTTTTTAACAACACTATTGATAACTTTGACTTCTTCTTCTGAAAGCTGCTTGTTCTTATCCTTTGACCATTTATCATTTGGGGAATGGATCATTTTTATAAATTTGACTCAGTCCCCTAGATATTTGAGAAATGAGTCCTTTATCAGAGAAACTTGCTATAACCCCTCCCCCCAGTTTCCTGCTTTTCTTCTAATTTTTGGCTGCTTTGGTTTTGTTTGTGTAAAACCTTTTTAATTTCATATAATCAAAATTACCCACTTTACTTCAGTGATCCTCTATATCTCTTGTTCGGTCATACACTAATCCCTTATCTATGGATCTGACAGGTAAATTTTTTCTCATATGTGCAATGAGGAGAAAGAAGGAAGAAAACAAGCATTTCTGAATTGGCTACTATCTGCCCGAAACTATGCTAAGTGTTTTATAAATATTATCTCATTTGGTCCTCATAAATTTGGAAGGTAGATGCTACCATTGGCCACATTTTATAGTTGAAGAAATTGTAACAGATAGAGGTTAAATGACTTGTCCAGGGTCACACAGCTAGTAAGTGTCAGAAGCTTGATTTGAATTCAGGAGGTCTTCCTCTTTTCAGCTCATTCTTTTATCTTCTATACTACATAGTGACTCAGAGATGCAGGTCCAAGATCAGAAATTTCTTAGTTCAGGTTCAATGTTGAAAAGGCATGAGGCACTCACAAGTCAGCTAACATTTAACAAAGGATGCTTACTTTGCCCTAACACAGCAAAGGTATATAATTAGGACACAGTGATACTTAGTTTATCTAGACTACATTCTCCCTTTTCCATGTGGAAATATGTCTGGTCAACAGGGCAAGGTCTTATTAGTCACAGGTGCTTGAAAAATTCGCCAAGGCCAAGGGACCTGGAGGCCATATGGCTGGGACTCCTTATGTCTTTGTACCCTATGGGACTTTTATTACAGGAAGCCTTCAGGAAAGCTGGGGCCAGTCAAGTTCTAGGGATGGCTTTAACTTAGGTCTACCTTAGGTTAGCTGAGGGTTGAGGGTAGAGGACAAGAAGGGAAACTATATCAGAGAAGCTGGGGCCGATTAAATCTTGGAGAAAGCTTTCTTCTTTTAGGTGAGGACATCCCATATTGTAGGTGGGAGGAAAGAAGTTGCATAAGGAAAGTACAGGTCCTATCACAAAAAGTGTAAGACTAGATATTCTTTAAGGTCCCTTGCAGCTCCAATATCCCTAATCCTTGCTAAACTTCATATTATTTCTGTGAGGATCAAATGAAATAATGAATGTAAAGCACTATATGAATATAAGCTATTGTATCATTATTAAAATAAGTAGCAGCTTTCTTCCTTGGTTCCTAAGACAATAAATTATATTTCTCAATTCCCTCCTTGTGCCCCTAACTCTTTCTTCTAAGTTTCAGTTCTATTTCCATGTGTGTAAAGTCAAAACCTAAGAGAATGAGTGATAAAACAGAGAATACTCTGAGACAAGACTTGTGTAAATTAATTACATGATACTTGTACAGTTGGGCATTAATTTACTTGTTCATCTACTGAGACTATATGGAGGATATATTCATATGACCACAATAAAATAGATACAGCTGGGCTATAGTCTTTAATTTTTTTTGTTTCTCAGAGAGGGAGGGCAATGGATCCAAAATATGTAAATAACATTTTACTTTGTCCTCATCTCCCTCCACTATTACATTTCTTTCTGATTTTCCATGTCCCCTACTTAGAAAACTATGCATCAGAAAAAGTTGTGTATTTGCCTATAGAACATGCAGTTATATGTATATATATGTGTGTGTGTGTGTGTGTATATGTATGTATCTGTATATGTATATTTGTATATGTCATACATGCTTTTTCAAATTTGTGTTTGCTTATATGACTATTTTTCTGGATTATTTTTTAAAAGAAAAAAAGCCTTCTGATAAGATCTATAACAGTTCTTCACAACAGAAGATAGTTTTCTTGGTTAGGTTTCTACTCTTGGAGGAAGAAAAAAAAACTAATAACATTCTGGAGACCCCAAAGGGAAATGTATTTTTAATGGAAAAATTGCCTTCATTCATGCTTTCTATTTAAGGCAGCCCATGCTGCCAGGTTATAATGAAAACATAAAGGTCTAATACAGAACTGATTAGAAAGAAGAGGACTCTCTAAAAGAACAGCATAGAATCCAGATGTGAGGCTAAGTAGGGTGGCTATTGTGAAAGATAGCTGTCAAACTTGATCTTTTTAATTCTCCCCGGTTCTCCCACTCCCTGACCATACTAAAAAAGGACTACTTTCTTATGCAACTTTTGAGCTCATTCATATTGTTTGGTTAAGGAAAGTAGGATTTATTGAGTCTGTATGGAAATTTGAAAAATGGAAACAAATGCATGGTGACAGTCATTCCATTGGTAGAGAAATCTAATGTAACTAGCAAGAGCATAGAAAGAAAAAAAAATTTTTTTTCCAACAAGATGGGTCTTGTGAAGGGCTGAGTTCATATTTTATTTTATTCAAATAAATATTTAAGATTCTTTCTGAAATGATGGTAGAGCTAAAACATCAAAGTAAATAAACAAAACTATACTCAAAATATTACTTTTAAAGAGATGGTTTATTGGCTCATGGCAAGGGTAAGGGAAGTAGCAAAATTAAAGTGTAAGAGACAAATTAGTCTCTGAAACAGACCGATGCAGTGGTTTAATAATTAAATAAAATAGTGCTCATCGATGAATGTTAAGTGAACGACCTCGGGGAGAAATGCAAATTATCTTTTTTGAGCCCTCTCTCCTGGTCTTCTCTTTGCCTTTGGGAGAGAGGTACTCTTAGTTTAGTGAAGTTAGTCATAAAACTTTATGGAATTGTAAATTCTACTCATGGGGACAAGTTTTCATCTTGCAAAATTCCAGGTTGTACACATAGATAACATGAAATGGGAGCCTAATTTACTCATTTAAACCTTGCTATCTGGAGAGATATTCCTGCTATAAAAACTAATGTTTGTTGCCTATTTCTGATGACATTTTTCTACCATCTATTGCTGAATTTATTTTGGCTTTTTGTCACTTTGGGGGCAGCTTTCTAGCGGAAAATGTACCAAGATTTGGTAACACATATCCATGAAGCTTTGACCTTTAGCACTTCATACTTAAGGCAAGGAAAGAAATTCAAAATGAAATTTTCATATAGTTCTAGTAATAGTAGCTAATTCTCTGCAGTGAATGTGCTTAAGTTGTATTAGGTAATGAATTGTTTTGAGGTTTTGGGTTTTTAGCACAGGATCTGTGATTTCATCAGGCTAGGAAACTCTTGGTCAGGAAACTCCCATTACCAATACTGATCTACAGCTGGTTTGTGGTTAATAATATTGCATATTTACTGTGCTAGTAAATGTTTAACATCAGGCTCTCTGATACTTTGTTTTAATCAGCCAAGAGATGTCTTCTTGGATAGATCCCACCTCCATCTCCCTCCAATTGGGAACACACACACACACACACACACGCACACACAACCTGTCATAATATGTATAGTCAAAACAAATGTCCATGTTGGCTATGTCCAGAGCAAAGAATTCTCATTCTGGATTCTGAGCCCTTCACCTCTCAATCAGGAGGTAAGTAGCAACAACATGCTCTTAGAAGTGGGGTGCTGGTGGCATTTAATCTGTATTATTAACACTTTCTCTATGACTTTCCTAAGACTAGATAACTCAACCAAACAATAAATCTATCTGTTATTTGTAGCGTCTGCCAATTTCTGAGATGTAAATACTCATACTGAAAATTTAATAATTGGCTAGCTCCAGCACATTGTTGGTCTTTGCTTTATTTGACATTTTTGCCCATCCTTTTCTCTTAGGTACTCTTTCCTCTCTGTGCTTTCATGGTACCTCTTTCTGTTCTCTCCCTACTTGTCTGACCTTTGCTTCTCAATCTATTTCTTGGATCATAATTCAAATTACGGCCCCCAAATGTCAATATTCACCAAAGCTATGTCCTGAGGTTTTCTGTAGGCACTAGGGTCCTACAGTGGACTTGGAGTATGCTGTATCTTGAGTCAGGAAGACCAGAGTTCAAATCCCTCCTCATATACTCCTACCTGTGTGACCTCAGGAGAGTCACTTAACTTCTGTCTGCTTCATTACCCTCATCTGAGTAAATGGAGATAATACAGTACCTACCTACCAGTGTTGTTGTGAAGATCAAATACAATAATTTTTGCAAAGCCCTTTTAAAATCTTAATTTACTATATAAATGCCAGCTATTGTTACTAATAAGATCAGCTCAATACAACTAATTCACAGATCTCTATATCCAGCCTCAGTCTGTTTCCTGAGCTCTCATTCCATATTTCTAATAGCTATTTGGACATTTCAAACTGGATGTCTCAAAGACATCTCAAAATCAAGATGTTCAAAATATAGTTTACCCCCACCCCCACTGCCCCACAAAACAAACAAATAAATAGATAAATAAATAAATGCATCCCTTCAATAAACTTCCTTGTTTCTATTGAGGACACCATTATTCTTCCAGCTTCCCAACCTTGTAACCTTGTTGATATTTCAAAAAAATCATCATTTTCTCAAATCAAATTGGTTTTGCCTTCACAACAGCAGTAATATCTGATCTCTTTTCTCTGCACATACAGTCCCCAGTTTAGTGTAGGCACTTTCATCTGGACTTTTGAAATTGGCTCCTAATTAATTCTGCCTTCAAGTAACATATCAATCTAAATAAGCTTTAAAAGAATAGACTCATAGCCTGTGCTGGATACAGTTGGAGGCAGAAAGATGGTCACAGATCACTTCATTTGCCATTGTGGTGTCCCTGGCTAGCAACTTATGTTAATCCTAAAGAACCATTGACAGCTGATGTACTGGGCTTTTGCACTTAGTCAATCAGGAAGCTCCATCAATAGTTTAATCTTTAGGCCTATTGACAAATTAAGTTTAAAGGAGAGTTTTATCACCTTTTAGGTTAAAACTATCCTAGACTACATGGTAGAGGCCTTAGTAGATGTTGCCATAAAAAGGTAAGTTCCAGAAATACGGTAGCATAACAAGAAGGTAGATATCCACCAAAATAAAACAAAACCCAAATCAGTTTTCCTGTCTAGATTGACATAGGGAGACAAAGAGAAAACTGCAGATCATAGAGATAAAGGTTGTGGCATGAAGAGGAGACAAACTGTGCTCAGTGATACCCTACATAGACAATTCTAGCACAGGCACAGGGAGATGCTTTATGTCAAGGCAAGATGGGGTTCCAGATCCAGCATGGAGAGCCATAAACTTGTGTAAGGTGCAGGAATACGTGACAACTGTTGGCTCTTTTGCCCATTACACAACTCCAGGTAATAGACTTAGGGCAGACTGGGGAAAGAACTTGCACTTAATGGGTGGCATGTTAGGTGGAGAAGCAATAGTAAGCCCTATGACTTGTACAGAGTAAAAAGAAAGTTCACAAACAAGCAGCAGCTGAATGGCTCAAACTCTTGGAGCAGAGAGCTTTAGTTCTAGCTCATTCTCACCCATTGTTAAGCCTGCTGAGGAATAACCGGGTCAGATATGTTAGATCAAAGGAAAGACTATGTTTGTGTCACTTTGCACCAGCAGAGCTTTCCAGCTGACTGATGATGGCTGAGTCCAATAATCTGATGCAAGTTTAAATAGGTCAAGCCCATTAGTCTACTGCTCAGACCATAACCCAGATAAGGAACCTACAGAACTCAGACTGGGGAGCAGTGAATAGACTAATCCTGAATCAGACTACAGTAGACACTGAAAGCTTTCAGTTTCAGAATATAGCAACACTCAATACTACCTGATGCCCCAAGAAAGCAGCAAGAACAGCCCAAACCTTCACACCAGAAGTTTGTAGAGCCTATCCCGCCTACTTACTGACTTCAAATATGAAAATTTGCTGGAAGAATGAGCAAATAAAAAAAAATACCACCATAAAAAGCTATTGAATGACACTAATGTTCAAGAAATGAATTTAAATGAAGAGAATGGCTCCAAAACATTTATAAGCAAAGTATCAAAGAAAAACACATCTGGGTGAAAATTCTACTAGAATTCTTAGAAGAGATGAATCAAATGTTTTAAAAGTATTAACTTTGTGTACACATGTTTTTATGTGTATATACACACATGTGTATATGAGTGCCAAAGGAAAACTTTGGAAAAGTAATGAGAGTTATTGGAGAAAGAATTAGAAAGGGAAATAACATCTTGGAATAAGAGGAATCATGTCTAAGAAAATTAAAAAAAAACCTCCTTGAAAATTAGAATAGACCAAACAGAAGCTAATAACTCAATGAGAAAGCACGCAATATTAAAACAAAGTCAAAAGACTGAAAAAGAAGAAAAATGTAAGATATTTCAAAGATAAAGCAAATAACCTTGAAAACACATTGAGAAGAAAGCATTTAAGAATTACTGAACTACCTACTTGACAGCTATGACCAAAAATGTACCTAGATATCATATTTAAATAAATCATAAAACTGCCAAGATCTCTTAAAACAAGAGGACAAAGTAGAAATAGAAAGAATCAACTGGTCATCTCCTGGAACAAACTCCCAAATGAAAACTGTTCCAATAGTATTCCAAATACAAGGAACAATGCAGCCAAAATCCACAGCTTTTAGGTAAAACAAACAAACAAACAAAAATGTTTTAAGCTGTCAGAAAGAAAGAATTCAAGTATTGAGGAGCCACAGTCAGATTTAATAGTCATTGTTGTAAAAGCACAGAGAGCTTGGAATAAGATAGTCCAGAAGGCAAAGGAAATGCAAAGGCTTTCATTCAGTTTTTATTCAGGAATAAAAACTTAGTATAATTCGATAGGGGAAAAATGGATTTTAAATGTGAAATAGAGGTCATAGAAGTGTTCCTGATGAAAAGACCAGAGCTGTGTAGAAACTTTGAAGTTCAACCACAGGAAGTAAGAAGATAAAAAGATGAACATGAATAAACAACCATAAGGGACTAAATGAGGATAAACTGCTTACATTCTAACATGCGGGAATGATACATGATTTTCCTCTGAACCCTATTATTATGGGCAATAGAGGGAGTCTAACTAAAAGGACTAAGAGTGCTTCTATTATGTCTTAATGATCTTTAAAAAAAGAATGTAAAGGAAGGGATAGAGTAATACACCAGGCTATACAAACAAGGAAGAAGGGGTGGAGCAAAGTGCCTGACACTTGAACCCCAATCTTATCTTATCTGGTCAAAAGAGGGCAGAATACAAACACAGTAGGGTTCATAAATACATTTTGCTCAACAAGGAAATAGGAGGGAAAGGGCAGAAGAAAGAAGGAGAATTGGAGGAAGAGTAGATTAAAGAAGGGATTAGTCTTAAGCAAAATGACATATAAAGATATTTATAATTCTTTTTACTGTGGTAAATGATGGGAAACTGTGGGGGAGGAGTTCATCTATGGGAGTTATGGCATACAAATATGATGGAATACTGTTGTGCAGTAAGAAATAATTAAAAGAATGGTTTCAGAGAATTGTGAGAAGACTTTTATGAACCTATGCAAAGTGAAGTGAGTAGAACCAGGAGAACAATTTATGCAATGACCACAATATTGGAAGACTTAAGAACTCTGATTAGCATAATAAGCAACCATACTTCCAGAGGAATAATGATGAACAATGACACCCATCTCCTGATAGAGAGGTGAAAGACAATTTTTTTTGACTTGGCCAATATGGAAATTTGTTTTGCTTGTGTGCATGTTTGTAAGAAGAGTTTTGTTTAGGTGGTGGAGGTGGGAGAGCAAGAAGGCAGATTTTTTTGATGGAAAAAAAATTAATTTAAATGACAACAAAAAAGTATGCATTTAGAGGACATGATTTTTTTTCTTTTGTTTTTATATTCCTAGTGCAAAGTGAAATTCAAACAGCAATTAGTGAATTATTGTTGTATTGGTTGGATTAAGTGATTTGTGTAATGCCACATAAAATGTCTGGAAATGTAGTGCGATACTCAGTAGAATACAGCTATGGTCATGTCAATGCTCAATTTGGCAACACCAAATTGCAGCCACAATTCTAGAGAATTTAGCTAATAATATAATGTACTGAGAAGGAGACTTGGGGAATGTCAGGGGTATGATAATGTGGGATCAGGGGGAGAATGGCCCAAATAACTCATATTGCTATAATCAGTCAATCAACAAGCATTTATTGAGTTCCTGCTAGGTGAGAGACAATAGAGAAATGAAGACACTAACAATTCCTGCTCTTAAGGAACTTGAAGTATTAGTTGCAAAGCACATTGCTCACAACACAGTGAAATAGTTAATGTTTTATCCCTACTGTTAAAATGAAATAAATGAAACTTAGATAGGTTAAAAATGTGTTTATGGTCACATAATTTACAATGTCTGAACTGATATCTGAACTGAGGATGCCTGTTTAACATGAGACTAACAGCAAAAGTGATATAATGCTAAGCTAAATGGTCTTCTCTCTTCCCACAATAAAAACTTAGCTACCATTGCTTCTGTACAAGATCAGCTTGCTAGAAACTGATCTTATAAATAAATCCCTTATTAGTTATGAAGGATTGATGATGGCTTAATTTATTGGGCAAAGATATTTGAATGGGAAAGATGGCTTTTGGGGACATTATTATAGCCCAAAGGAACAAATATTTATCAAAAGAAGATCAAGACTAAAGCAACTCCCACCCCCACCCAGAGCTAAATGCTCTGGGCAATAAATGTTTCTTTTAATTTGTTGAAATCTCAAAGAAAGAATTTTGGAAAGAGAGTATTTCCATCACTGAGGTGACTGTGTACTTTGCCTATGTGTAAGACTGATTCTCTGTATTCATCCTTCATTTTCTAAGTAAAGATATATTTCAGTGTTGTATGGATAAAAGTTAACCACATTATCCTGATATTTTTATAGGCTTTACTTTTGCCCCCACCACAAGTTATGAATGATCTGGCCAATTTGGCCCTCAGCAAACAGAACCACTACTGACTATTATGCCAAGTATTAAAAATAATCTTTCAAAAGCACTTTACTATTGGCATTTTCCATGATAATATCATAGGGTTTTCTATATTAAATAATAGCACATAGTTTCAGATAAAATGTTCTTGTAAGTGTTCATTAGAAAAACAATATTTTTACTAAAAATCCATTGGTCATTTGGAACAAAAATCCTTGACCAATAAGTCATTATGAAACTTTTATCTGCTTACTATTGACTAAAAATATCACTAATATCCCAAACCATTTTGTTTTCATTTTAACCAACTCAATTTCTAATAATAGTATTTTGTCAGACACATATATCAACTCCTTTAACCTTTACATCAAACCATATTGTATTAGTTATCTCAAGCTACATAATCTATCTACATCTACATCTCTAGCTACATCATCTGTTGGCTAAGTACAGTTCAATTTCTCAATGATATTACTGTCATTTTATTGTCAATTAGCTCTTAAAATATGCAAGTAAAAAAAACCATACTGATACATAGTGCTTCTTTTTTCTTTGCTTCCTTTTGTAATTAATAAATACAACATCAATAGGGTATATTTCTTCAGTGAATGTCACTTATGCACATCTGTATGAGGACTCTGACCAAAATTATTATAACTTTGCAGTCAATGTGATGATGAATCTGTATCTCTGAATTTAACAACAAGGCTCTTCAAATGTTAGACCTATCATCATACTTAAAGGCTTTCAATTTCAGTAGATTATGCTCCACTATAAAGTCTTCAAGATACAAGGGCCATCTCTGTGATACAATGAATCTCTTAATATAAACAATTCTTTAGTATTTTTACTTACACACCTGTCAATTTTTTAGTCACCAAGTAGCTTATGGTCATATTCTTTATGGTATCCTAGATGACATTTTGTCCATTTTACACATTGATTTAGAAACAATGTGAATAACTTGTCCAATATGACATAAACATACAATATACAGAAATTCAGAGTTATATGATAAGATAATTAAATGGCATCTGAAATAAGGTAATGTCTTGACAAAATGAGAATCATTGTATTAATACTCAATGAGTATCAATGTAGCATTGTAAACATAATAGAAGCATCAGATAGAGTGCCAATAGATCTGTGTTTGATTGTGTACTAGTAACATTTTTTCAGTTACTTGGATCAAAGTAGGAATGATTACCTTTGCTCTTTAAGGTGGTATGAATAGTGTATTGGATGACATAGTCAGGATCCAAAGGAATCTATACAGACTAAGACAGTAGCCCAAATATACTATTTAGGAATTTCATACAGACAATTAGCTTTTCTTTTCATCATTTAGATTATATGACATTTGCCATATGCATTTAATAATGACATGTTTTCATTTTCTATGATGCCTTTGAGACTAACAATGTCTATGGACTTATTGCTCTTGAGAGTATCTTTTTTCATTGTTGCTTTACCTGAAGTAATGATTACCACCATTTCTATTTTTAGGATTCAGCTGATTCATAATAAATTTATGCCAGCTTTTCATTTTTCATTTGTATGTGTTTGGTGTTTTAAAGTTATGCCGTATGTAATACGTTGTTGGATTGTTTTTCAATTCATTTTTCAATTCTGTTGTTTTACGATCAAATTTAGCCCATTAACATTTGTAGTTATAATTGTTAAATTTAGCTTTACATTCATTAAATCCTGCCATATTACTGCTTTAGAAAGTCAGCATTCACTCATATTTACCTTTGTTCTGCCACTAAGGAAAAAAAAATCTTTGCAATAGAGAGATCAGTACAACAAAGAAGAGCTGTGAGAAAGTTAATATCTAGTAGTTAATTATGTGTTAATAACCAATAAAAGTAGGAAAATATTGAGAGAACACATCCCTTGATGAAATTAAGACAGCAAGCCATAATACAATAGATTTTTGGTAACAGAAGAATTAATAGAAGTGATGATGAAACAACTCTCAGTGTATTTTGAATGATTGTGATTATTGAGATGGATATTTAAGGGTTTGAAAATGGTCATTTGTCCCCATTTTCAGAAAAGGGGACAGATATAATCTAAACATTGTAGGCCAGTGAAAAGGCTTTTATTCCTGCCAAAATTCCAGGGTGTATTTTTAAAGAAATAGTTGGTGAAAACTTAGGAAAAAAAAGAGTCAACATGGATTCATCAGGAGCAGGTATACTCACCTATTTCCTTTTTTTTGGGGGGGGGAGGCAGATTTCTAGCACTGGCATACCCAAGGATTGCTGCAAGTATAATTTGCCTTGATTTTAGTAAAGCATTTACAGTTGTCCCCCCCGCCATGATAGTATTGTTAATGGAATGGATAAAGTTGGGCTAGATGCTCATGTACTTACTAGGATTTAAAATTGATTGGTCAGACTCAAAAAGAAGTAATTAATAGTTCAATGTCAATTTGGAAAGAAGGCCCAAGAGATCCATGCATGGCCTTGTGCAAATTAACATTTTCATCAATGCCTTGAATAAAGACATAGGTGTCATTTTTTATTACATTTACAGATAACATAAAACTGGTGGAGGAAAAGGGACAACCACTATATTGTAGGATAGTCTCATTTAAAAAAAAAAGACCTTGAGACACTTGAACTTTGAGGGAATAAAATTAACTTTGTTTTTGTTTGTTTGATTTTTCCAGAACTCTGAATTCAGCAGTATAGGGAAGATGGAATTTAGCAAGTATAAATGAAATTTTGTACTTGGTTAAAAAAAACCCCACCTACTTTGTAAGTCCAACATAGGGGAGTAGAGCTAGACTGCAGTTGATCTGAAAAAGTCTGAGACTTTTAGCAGACTAGAAGCTCAACATGCATTAACTGTGTGGTGTAGTAGCCCAGAAATATAATGCATTTTCAGGATGCAATAAGATATGCAATGTATCTAGGATCAGAAAATTATGAGTTCTCTGCTATGTTTATTCTGCTCTGGTTAGACCTCATACCTAGAAACAAAATTTTTAGGAAAGATACAGATAAGTTGAAGAATGTCTAGCGAATGGTAATCAAGATGGTGAAGGCCTTGAGATAATGCCAAAGGGACTGGTTGAAGGAACTGGGAACACTTAGAATGGAGTAGAGATGATTTAGGAGGAACGTGACAGCTATTTTAAATATATGAATTTCTCTCATGAGGAAAAAGAGTTATGTTGGTCCATAGAGAAGAAATCTGAGCAAAGGGCAGTCATTGCAACAAGGACAGTTAAAATGGTCAATCTTGGGGACTGAGATGTGAGACTCAGAACAACTTCCTAAAAATCACAGCTATCAAAAAGCTGAATGGGTAACTTCAAGAGGTGATGGGTTTCCTACCATCATGTTTGGGTAAAATGTTAGATTGATATCATTAGTTGGACTTTAAGCTCCCTTACAAGTCTGGAATTCTGTGGTAATTCTATTCTCACAACCTGGGATCCAGCTCTTGCAGAACTGTTCCCTTCTGGACATTTCTTCTTTCTTTTACCCCACCATACTTTCTTGCATCAATAATTATTGTTAAATTAAAGTCTTTCTTCCTTCTCACTACTTCTATTTTCTGCAAGGTTTCTGCCTCCAGATTTCTTTCCTTTCCTCTTCCGTTCTTTGTTCTTTTTTGTCTTATTTCTTGTTGTTTTGAGATTAAGATAGTCACATGATTAGACATGGTTCCTACAACTTGCAAGGAATTGCAGTAGCTAATTAGATAAACTATAAGAGTGTCTCTGCTCCTCCCCTTATTCTTCTGTATCTTCATTACCAGTTTTGTTCTTATCTTGGCTTGGAAATTTGACTCTCTGAATTTACTTGCAAAAACCCTATTTTATCTGGCCATCTAGTATGAACTCAATTTCTAATGCTTGATAACTGTTTGCTCTTAGAAATCTGGTAATGATTCCTGGTCTGTACAACTTGTTTGCCAAGCATGGCCAGGTGCTGACAGTTTTCTCACCTTCATCTGACCCCTTTTAATTATGTAATAAGGTCAATAGGCCATACAAGCTCCTTTACTTTACCTCTAGCTGACCCTTTTTAATGATGTTTATCAAATTTGTAGATGACACAAAGCTGGGAGGTATAGTTAACATGATGGATGGCAGAATCAAGATTTAAAATGATCATAAGAGGTTAAAAGATTTAACAACAAGATGAGACAACAGAGATAAATGTAAAGTCCTACATTTAGGGCTAAAATCAATTGTGTATTAGTAGATGAAAGGATAAAAATCTACTTTGATGATTTATGTGAGAAAGACCAAGGAATTCAATGTAAACTGACATGTAGCAAAAAATAAAAAAAGAATAAAAAAGACTATCTTACGGTGTACTGATGGAAATACAGTTTACATGTCATGGTATAGAATAGTCACATGGAATTCTGTTGAGTGAGGCCAATAAGGAATATGAAGGTTAATAGGAGCATCGACAAACCAAATTACATCAGCAGGAAGGTCAGTGATTAATAAATGTTTATCAAGTCAATGAACCAATCAGCGAATGAAAAAAGGTGACAAGAATGATACAGGGCATAGAAACTGTGCTACATTAGGACAGTTGAAGGAATATGAGATCTACTCTACAGGAGAAAAGGTTAATAGCTATTTCAAATATTTAAAGAGTCATACCCTGTTCTCTCTTATACCAACAGATAGAAATGACAGGGAATTATTATCATTAGTTATTGAACAATGAGATAGGCTACCTAACTGTGTAATAAATGTCTCACTGCTAGCAACTTTCCTGCATAGGTGTCATGAACATCTGTCAGTTATTCAGGTATGATGCATATAGAATTCTGGTTTTGGGCAGCCAGTTGTGTGGAAGCAAGGTTAGGGTGTAGGGGGAGTCAGGGAAATGGTGGGACCATTGAAGTAGCCCTTTGGATAAATTACTTTGATTTGACAGTGGTCAGTGAGAGTGTATTGGTGGCAACTGAATTGGGAGTAGATTATCTTGAGACTGAACGACCAAGTGAACAGAAGAGCTGGTACTGAAGAATTCTTGCCTAAACAAAAATACAAGCTGGATAGGTAGTGAGTTATATTTAATCAGACAAAGTAGAGTTTCATACCAGGAGTTCAAGATAGGAATCAAAAGGTATAAGAGCAGGTCATTGTCATGAATAATTGCAATGAAGGGCAGCATTTGGAATTTGAAAGCTAGAGGGAGAAAGGGAGGAGATAGAATAATATTGGAAGTAACATAGCGGTGGACCCCTACTTAAGTCAGTTGCAAATATACTTTTATAGCCAGCATTGCCCTTTGAAGGACCATAAGGCATAGCCCTACCCCAAAGGTGGGCTTCTCTGGTTCTTTTTTTTTAAATTTTTTTTAGTGGCTTTATTAATCTTTTTTTCCTTTCTTTTTTATTTTACTTTTTACTAATAAATTTATTTTTTAGTTTTCAACACTTACTTCCACAAGATTTTGAGTTCCAAACTTTCACCCCATCTTGCCCCTTCCCCCACTCCAAGATGTCATGCCTTCTGAATACCTCTTCCCCTAGTCTGCCTTCCCTTCTATCTCTCCCCCCTTCTCTTATCCCCTTCCCCTTCTATTTTCCTGTAGGGCAGGATAGATTTCTGTATCCCGTTTCCTGTATTTCTTGTTTCCCAGTTGCATGTGAAAACATTTTTTTAAACATGTGTTTTTAAAACTTTGGGTTCTAAATTTTCTCCCTTCCTCCCTCCCCACCCACCCTCATTGAAAAGGCAAGCAACTCAATATAGGTTATTCATGTGCGGTTATACAAAACACTTCTACAGTAGACATTATGTGAAAAACTAACTCTATTTCCCTTAATCCTATCCTGCCCCCCTGGTTCTTAAGAGAGGATTTTTTCAATTTACCATCAGACAACAAGGGAACATCATTTCTTTGACCGGGGGTTGGCAAACTGCAGTCTATGAGCCAAATCTGGCCTATTGCCTTCTTTTGTAGGGCCCTATGATCTAATGGTGGCTAATATATATTATATATTATATATACATATATATTATATAATATATATATTTTCCCATTGACTGAAAAAAGGGCTCAATTTTTTTTCGTTGTTAAGTGAACATGATGGAATATTACCTTCCTATAAGAAATAATGAAAATAACAAATACAGAGAAGCATGAGAAAGCTTATATAAAGTGACATAGGCAGAAGTAGAAAATAATATGCACAATGACCACAGTAAAATAATTGAAATTGAATGCAGAAAATTATAATGAGCAAATCTGGCTTAAAAGAAAAAATATGAGAAGGCACTTTCTCTCTTTCCTGCTGACCTCCATGCTGCTTTACAGTAGTGGGGAGTTATTGTAATATAACTTTGATAATAAATTCATACTTTTTCTATATGTTGGTTATTTTTACTGAAATGTTTAAATAAAGTTTTATTTTATTTTTTTAAATAAAAACACTCCTCTTGCACCCTACAAAAACAGACGACAGGATAGATTTGGCCCTTGAGTGTAGTTTGCTGACCCTTGTATCTAGAAAAATGGTGCCAATGTTCCTGGGGTCTGGTTCAGACTCAATTAAATTTATTAAATATTTATTAAGCACCTACTATTTGCAAGGCCCTGTGCTAAGTGCTGGGAATACAAAAAGAGGCAAAAGATAGTCCCTGCCCTCAAGGAGCTTATTGTCTAATGGGGAGACAACATGCAAACACAGTACATATAACTGGCAACTTAATTAGCAACCAAATGGAACAATTAACAGAACTTGCTTTTTCTATATGTTCTTATAATACTGTCTCTTTCCAGTAAATGAACAACTACTCCAATTTTCTATTGCATAATTTACACCTCGGAATGTCTTAAAGCATATTTTGCTTGCTTTTTTATATTAAAATATCTTTTATTAATAGTTTTATTTAGATTAGTATTTTTTAAAAATACATATATGTATGTAAAATATATTGATCTATCCATCCATCCATCTCCATCTCCATCTCTATCTCCATTGCAGCATGAATAATGAATAGACTCCTGACCAAAAAGTCAAGAAAGACCTGGGTTCAAGTCCCACATCTCAAACATATTGATTGTGGGACCTTGGGGAAAATCACTTAACCTCTAAGCCTCAGTTTCCTCATAGGTAAAATGCGGGAAAATAAAAGTACCTATCTCACAGAGTTGTGAGGATCAAATGGGATAACATATCCAGAGTACTTTACAAATATTTAAGTATTACATAAAAGCTAGCTTGATGATGGTGATGATGATGATGATGATGATGATGATGGTGATGATGATAGAAACTATATATCCTCCTATGTCTTTCTTATATAGTTTATCCTATGCTTTTAGTGACAACTAAATTAGGGACCAAATAGAGCAATTCCAACTTATTTCCTTATATGTTCTTATATTGTTCAGGTTCTATATATATTTTTTAAAAATATTATTTTATTTTTCCCAATGACATGTAAAAACAATTCTAACATTAAATTTAAAAAATATCTCCCTTTTTCTCCCTCTTCTCTCATTGAGAAGGCAAGCAATTTGATATAGGTTTTACATGTGGATTCCCAGAAAACATATTTCCATATTATTATACTGTGAAAAAACAAACCCCCCCCCAAAAAAAGCACAAGAAAAATAAAGTTTAAAAAAGTATGCTTTGATCTGTTGTCAGACTCCATCAGTTCATTTTCTGGATATGGATAGCATTTTCAAAATATTTCCTTCAGAATTGTCTTGCATCATCGCATTGCTGGAAATAGTAGTCATTCATAATTGATCATTGTACAGTATAGTTGTTTCTGTGTATCATGTTCTCCTGATTCTACTCATTTTATATCAGTTCATACATCTTTCTTTCCAGGTTTATCTGAGAGCATCCTGCATGTTATTTATTATGACACAACAGTATTCCATCACAATTATACAGCACAACTTGTTTAGCTATTCCCCAACTGTTGGACTTCCCCTCAATTTCCAACTCTTTGCCACAACCAAAAGAGCTGCTACAAATACTTTTGTACATATAAGTCCCCCTCCATTTTGTTTCTCATCTCTTTGGGATACAGACCTAGTAGTGACACTGCTGGGTCAAAAGGTATGTAACCGCCCTAATAATGAAAAACTTCTTAGGAATTACAAGCATCATCTTTCCATGTAGGAAGGTAAACAGTTTAACCTTATTGAATACCTTATGATTTCTCTTTCCTGTTAACCTTTTTATACTTCTTTTGAGTCTTTTATTTGAAAGTCAAACTATCTATTTAGCTCTGGTCTTTTCATCAGGGATGCTTAAAAGTCATCTATTTCATTGAATGCCCATTATTTCCCCTGAAGGATTATACTCAGTTTTGCTGAGTAGGTAATTCTTGGTTGTAATCTTAGGTACATAGCCTTCTGGAATATCACATTCCAAGCCCTCTGATTCTTTACTGTAGAAGTTGCTAAATTTTATGTTATCCTGATTGTAGCTCTATAATATTTAAGTTATTTCTTTCTGTCTCCTTGCAATATTTTCTCCTTGACCTGGGAGTTCTGGAATTTGGCTATAATATTACAGAGAATTTTCATTTCAGGATCTCATACAGTGGGTGATTAGTAGATTCTTTCAATTTCCATTTTTCCCTCTGGTTCTAGGATATCAGGTCAGTTTTTTTTTTTTTTGGTAAGTTTTTGAATGATAATGTCTGAGCTCCTTTTTTGATCATTTGAGCAAATGATCATTTGTGTACAGGTAGTCCAATAATTCTTAAATTATCTCTCCTGGATCTATTTTTCAGGTAAATTGTTTGTCCAAAGAGATACTTCACATTTTCTTCTATTTTTTTTCATTTTTTGATTTTCTTTTATTGCCCCTTGATGTCTCATGGAGTCATGAGATTTCACTTGCCCAATTTTTATTTTTAAGGAATTATACTCTTCAGTGAACTTTTATACTTTCTTTTCATTTTGGGCAATTTTGCTTTTTAAGACATTCTTCTCTTCTTTGGATTTTTGTGCATCTTTCACCATTTGGCTTATACTGGTTTTTTTTTTAAGGTGTTATTTTCTTCAGTATTTTGCTGTGCTTCTTTTACCAAACTGTTGATTCTTTTTCATGATTTTCTTGCATAACTGTCATTTATTTTCCCATTTTTTCCTCTACCTCTCTTATTTGATTTTTAAAATCCTTGTTGAGCTTTTCCAATAATTATTATGGGGACTGAGGTGAATTTACATTTGTCTTTAAGGCTTTGGATGTAGCAGTTTTGACTTTGTTGTCTTCTTCTGAGTCTGTGTTTGTTACTTTTTGCTCATTTTTTCTTTACTTCGTTATGCTCATTATTTCTTATAAATATATTGTAAATTCTTTCTGTGTAAAAATGTGACTCTCTTCCCAAGTGTGCAGGGGACAAACTCCAAACCTTTCTTAACTACTCTCCCAAACTGTGCTCTCTTTTGTGAGCAACCACAAGCACTCTTTTCTGCCCTGAAACTGTTTTCTGGGTCTCCATTACCCTGAAGATGCAAGTTCTGGTGTGCTAGTGCTCCTCCTTGCCCTGGAACCGTGACCTTGATCCAAGTATGGGCAATGCAATAGAGTCCTGCACCTAGTACCAACAAAAGGACCCTTGTAATCTCCTTCTGACCAGTCCTCTGAACTCCTTACCTGAGTGTGTGGGCTAAGAGTTCCAGAAGAAGTCTCTGCCACTACTGATTCAGTCAACCCCAAGGCCTGATGTTTATAGTCGTGCAGCCTGAGGTGGACTGAGCTTCCTTTTCATCCCATGTGATACACCTTTCCTGAAGACTTTCTAAATTGTAATGGGTTGAAAAATTACTTCATCCTATCCTTGTGTGGGTTCTGCCACTTTTGTGAGTTTTGCCGTTATGTATTGGTAAAGGGAATTTCCTACCCAGGGAGCTCTGCATGATGATGCAATTGCATCCAGACTTCAAAGCGGGGGTTCTCAATCTGGGATCCTTGAATTAAAAAAAAAACACCATACATATGTATGTGTGTATGCATATACATACATACAAACACACATAATTTGATAATTGTATTTCAATATAATTTATTTCCTTTGTAATCTCATGCATTCCTTTTTGCATTTTAAAAAAAAATATTCTGGGAAGCATTCAGACTTCCAGTGGAGCCCATGACACCAAAAGTTTGAGAACCCTTGATCTACAACAAGAATCTTAAAACCTTAGGCTTGAAGCCTCTGAAATAATACTATGGAATTATCCATCTACAACATCTTTATAAAGAGCAAGAAATATTAAGGGACTGCAGCCAAAATGGGGGAGAGAAGCCATGACGTTGCCTGAACTCTCCCCAGTTTCCTTCAGAAGCAATGTTAAATCAAGCCTTTAAATTAATTCTGGAGTGACAGAACCCACAAAAAGATGGAATGAAACAATTTTCCTAGCTTAAGATAACTTAGAAGGGTTTAAAGAAAGGTCTGTCTCACTTGGGTAAAAGGGGCATGCAGCCCAGGTCAGACAGTATCTAGTCAAGTGATCAGGAGATTCTTAGTCACAGCACAGATTAGCAACTGAAGCCTTGCAGTCCTGGCTTAGAAGTCCAATGTCACAGCAGGCCTCCAGCCACAGCACAGAAGGTGAATGGCCAGTCCCATAACCCCAGCACAACAGGCATGAATAGGTTGGCCCATCTCAGCCCAGTGGGCAAGCTGCCAGCACCTGAGGCCCCTGAGTGGAAAGCCAGTTACCAGGCCTCTGGCCCCCAGAACAAGGAGCTTGGGACAGTCCCCACTATGCCCCAGGAGCACAGCTCAACTTTTCTTAAAATGAGCAAAAAAAAAAAAAGGAGCTCTGACCATAGAAAGCCAATATGGTGACACAGAAGATCCAAACAGAAACTCAGAAGAGGACAACAATGTCAAAATGCCTATATGTGAACTTCAAAGGGGAATATGAATTGGTTTCAAGCCCAAAAAGTCCTCTTGGAAGAGCTCAAAAAGGATTTTAATAATCAAGAAGAAAAAAGTGGGAAAAGAAAAGACAGTTATGCAGGAGAATTATGAAACAAGAGTCAACAGCTTAGAAAAGGAAGCACAAAAATTGGCTGAAGAAAACAACTCCTTAAAAAATAGAATTAGTGGGGCAGCTAGGTGGCAGAGTGGAAAGAGCACCAGCTTTGGAGGCAGGAGGCCCTGAGTTCAAATCTGGACTCAGACACTTGACACTTACTAACTGTGTGACCCTGGGCAAGTCACTTAACCCCATTGCCTAGCCAAAAAAAAAAAAAAACTGAATTGGCCAAATGAAAAAAAAAATCCACTGAAGAAAACAACTCCTTTCAAAATAGAATTGGCCAAGTGGAAAAAGAGGTACAAATGCTAACTAAAGAAAATAATTCCTTAAAAATTAGATTTGGGAAAGTGGAAGCTAATGACTCTTTGAGTCATCAAGAATCAGTCAAACAAAACCAAAATAATGAAAAAATAGAAGAAAATGTAAAATACCTCATTGGAAAACAATTGACCTGGAAAATAGATCCAGAAGAAATAATTTAAGAATTTTTGGACTACCTGAAAGCCATGATCAAAAAAAGAACCTGGGCAGAATCTTTCAAGAAATTATCAAGGAAAACTGTCCTGTTATCCTACAGCCAGAGGGTAAAATAGTAATTGAAAGAATCTACCAGTCACCTCCTGAAAGAGATTCCAAAACGAATACTCCAAGGAATATTATAACCAGATTCCAGAATTATCAGGTCAAGGAGAAAATACTGCAGGCAGCCAAAAAGAAAAAAATCCAAATATCAAGGAGCCACAGTCAGAATTACACTGGACTTAGCATCTTCTACATTAAAGGATTAGAGGGCTAGTAATACGATATTCTGGAAGAGAAATGGGTTTTAATTACAACCAAGATTTAAAATTGAACATAATCTTTCAGGGGAAAAGACAGACATTCAATAAAATAGAGAACTTTCTAACTTTTCTGATGAAAAGACAAAAGTTGAACAGAAAATTTTATCTTTAAATACAAGACTCAAGAGAAGCATAAAAGGATGAACAAGAAAGAAAAAATAAACATGTTATTCAATACAATTAAACTATTTACATACTTGCACAGGAAGATGATACTTGTAACTTTTGAGAACTCTTATCTCTACTAGGGCAGTTAGAAGCAGCATACATAGACAATGTGGGTATAAGTTGACTTTGATGTGATGATATTAAAAAAAAAAGGATTGTATTTGGAGAAGAGAAAAGGTGGAGGCAGAATGGTCAGACCTGTGCATTTGAAAAATCACTCTGGTGGGTGAATGGAGGGTAGATTGGAATGGGGAGGAATTTAAGACAGGTAGATCCACTGGCAAATGAATCCAGAAAAATTCTGAAGAACCAGCATTACAGCAAGCATTTTTGAAATTCCACAAACTAAAATAAGTATGATAATATTGCTAGTTTCCTTTCAACTAGGGGTTCTTAACTCTTTTGGTGTTTAATCTTCTAGCAGTCTGGTGAAGTCTATAGACCCCTTCTCATTATAATATTTTTAAATAGCTGAAAGAAATTAAAATTTGTTAGGAGTTAATGATTTTCAACCTATGAAGCTTATGGAACCCCTGAAATATATCCAATGGATATCTGTGGGCCTCAAGTTAAGAACCCTTGCTCTAGTGCAGACAGAAGTTTCAAAGAAAAGATGGAGAATGAGTTGTACAATCCACAGGACTAGAATCTTGCTAAAGTCTGTTTTAAGGTTAAATCTAAACTTGCACAAATGACAGCTATTCATACACATATAGGGGAAGTGGGAAAGGCTGAATGTTCAATTCTAAAGCAGAGCTCCAAAGCTGAAAGCTACATTCTATTCCTACATACAAAGGAATCCAACCAGAGAAGAGGAAAAGTAGAAAAAATCCATCTCCTTTAAAATTCTAGAGTAAGAAAGTAGAGGACTAATATTCTTTAGCTAATATTTAATGGCAGACAGGGTGGTCTATTGGTGGGATTTTTTAGACAGACTTATGATCTCCCTCCGTGAATGCAGATCATGACCCTTCTGGTCCTCCCAATCAACATGAACTATCCAAGTCTTCCAATAAATCTTCAAGTCAAGGATCTGCCTAATAAGCTCAAAGCTCAGTGATCCTTCTCCTTTCTGAGAGTTCCAGCCTAGTACTTGGGCAAGCCTATTGTTTCTCATAATGGCATGGAGGTGATTCTGTCATCTTACAAGATATTCCAGTTAGGAAGGAAGCCTGGTATAATGGAAAACAACAACAACAACAAGAAGAAGAACAACAACAGCAAAACAAAGAAACAAAAAAAATGAGGCCCCATGTCCAAATACCAACCTTTGTGAGTTTGGGCAGTTCATTTAATTTTTTTTTTGTGAGGCAATCAAGGTTAAGTGACTTGCTCAAGGTCACACAGCTAGCAAGTATCATGTGTCTGAGGTGGGATTTGAACTCAGGTCCTCCTGACTCCAAAGCCAGAGCTTTATTCACTGCGCCAACTAGCTGCTCCAGTTCATTTAGTATCCCCATCTGTGAAATGGGGGAAAGAGGATTTGATTAGGTCATCTACATCTATCCAACTCAAAATCTATGAGGCAAAGCCTTAGCAATAACGCTGAGCAAGTCATTTAACCTTTCCAGGACTCAGTTTCCTCACTATAAAATAAAGAGATTGCATTTTTTTTGGCATCTAAGGTATCTTCTGGTACTAAACATAGGATCCTACAACATTGCGTATATTCAAACTGTAAAAGTTTCCAGTGATAAGTCAAGGACTAGACTAAGTTGACAGGGACTCATAAACAGAGGACTGAACAATGGGTGATTTAAGTTTTTCAGCCAAAGAAGTTCATAGATATCCATTAAGGTAAGTGCAAGGTAGTGGTGGAAGCTTTTCAACCTGGCTCGCAAGATCTGATGATCAGATTTTCAGTGTGAACATTTACACGTTGGAAATTGACAAATGCTACAAATCAGAACTTGTTTTTTTGTTTTGTTGGTTGTCTAGTCTTAAGAAATGATGGAAAAAATGTTAATAAGGCAGATTAAACTTAAAAGAAGTGTGTCCTGCGAACATTTTTTTTTCTCCAGAGAGACAGCTGTTAAATATTAATAGCATGCCACAGGGTGTGTAGCCTCAGCAACAGATGAAATTACCTATTCTAGAAATAACAAAGTAAATAATGTAAATAGTGACAAGGGGCAGGGGTCATGAGACATGGCAAAATAAATTTAAAACCATTCTTGTTAGTAACTTTTCCCTATTAAAACACATTAGCTCATTTTATTAGAAATCATGTTTGTATGACATTTTAAAGACAAATTTATTTTAACCTCACTGCTCCTGGATAAAAGCTATTGCTAACAGTTTCCTTTTCCCATTGCCAGTTTGGAGGAAAATGAGCCCCCTAATGGACTAGCCTAGAATGCCATAGAAAACCTGAGTCCCAGGTCATGCCCTAATGTGGCCAAGCTACTCAATCTCTTTAAGGCTGAGTTTCCCCAGTTATAAAGAGGAAATAATTAAGATTGCACTATTTCCCAGATTCATTTTGAGAAATATGTTTTGAAAATTCTACACAAATGTAAGCTACTGCTATTAATATCTTTTTAAAGTTTATCCCCCTCATTTTTTGCATTTAATAGTATTTTTCCAATTATATGTAAAGATATTTCTCAACATTCATTTTTGTGAGACTTTGAGGTCCAAATTTTTTCCCTCCCTTCCCCCTTCTTCAAGATAGCTAACAATGTGATATAAGTTTACATATGTATTTACATATACATATAGGTTACACATAGCTTATATCATGTCCACACTAGACATCTTGTGAAAGAAGCAGAACAAAAGGAAAAAAACAAGAGAAAGAAAAAAAAGTGAAAATAGTATGCTTCAATATGCATTTAGAGTTCATACTTCTTTCTCTGATTGTGGATAGCATTTTCCATCATGAGTTTTCTGGAATTTCTGGAATCATTGTATTGCTGAGAAGGGCTAAGTCTACCATAGTTGATCATCATACAATGTTGCTGTTATCCTGTACAATGTTCTCCTGGTTCTGCTCACTTCATTCAGCATCAGTTCATGCAAGTCTTTCCAGATTTTTCTGAAATTTGTCTGCTTATCATTTCTAATAGAACAATAGTATTCCATTACATTCACATACCACAACTTGTTCAGCCATTCCCTAATTGGTGGGCATCCCCTCAATTTCCAATTCTTTGCCATTGCAAAAAGAGCTGCTATAAATATTTTTGTACATATGGGTCCTTGTCCCTTTTTCATGATCTCTTTAGGATATAGATGAAGTAGTCGCATTTCTGAATCAAAGGGTATGCTCACTTTGGTTGCCCTTTGAGCTTAGTTCCAAATTACTCTCCAGAATGGTTAGATTGGTTTACAACTCCACCAACAATACATTAGTGTTCCAATTTTCCCACATTTTCTCCAACACCCATAATTTTCTTTTTCTGTCATATTAGCCAACCTGATAAGTGTGAGGTGGTACTTCAGAGTTATTTTAATTTGAATTTCTCTAATCAATAGTGATTTAGAGCATTTTTTCATAGGAGTAAAAATAGCTTTGATTTCTTCATCTGAAAACTGCCTGTCATATCCTTTGAACATTGATCAATTGGGGAATGATTGCATTCTGATAAACTTGACTCAGTTCTCTGAGAACTGAAAAAGAAAATTATGGGTGTTGGTGAAGATGTGGGAATTTTTTAATGCAAAGTATGTTTTTTTACTGAAAATCCCCAAACTTTCAACCCTTAGAACAAGCTACAAGATAAATCTCTAATTTTACAACACTTTCCCATAGCTTTTCTATCTCTTCTCTAGATTAAATTTGAAAGTATTCAAGATAAGGTATGGATAAATGACCTGGGAGTTAACATTTCCAGGATGACTTTATAAATATTCATCAGTAATCATGAACACTATTGGGACAACTCTGTTTACTAGTATGAAGGAAAAGTAAGTAATTGCATGTTACAGGAAATGTTTTCAATCTCTTTTCTTTCTCTCCTAGTTCCAGATGTTAGCATATTATTCTTGGACTTGACTTCACCATGTTTACTAGGAGATTTAAATGGAAATTCATTATGCTTTTCCATTGATCATATTGTATTTTGGAACAGTGTGAACCTCATCACTACATCTGAAGAGAGAGAGAGCCATTCTCTCAATGATCTAGTCAAAATTGACACTATCTACTGAGAAGCATCTATCTGGGTCTTGAAGGGAATTCTGAGGTAAATTCCTTGACATGCAAATCAGTTTCAGCTTTCTAACTGAGATTGCTTATTGTGGTAATTTTCTTCTAATAATTTTGTTAAATTGCATTTTTGGTATATAAATATCTTCTGAACATACATCTATGAACTGAAATCAGTAACAATTACTGTAAATGACTTTTTAATTATCTATTGATAAACAGAATAAGCTTATATGGAATTCATTGTTCATATAATTGTATACCTCAGATAACTTATCAACTTGAAGACTCAAGTCTATTTACTTAAGGAAAAAGTCTGACTTGTATAAAATGAATTTTTTTTGATGCAATGAAGTTTTACTTTTCTGTGAGATTCCCATTCCTACATGATACCACACATAAACATCTTGGTCATGAGCCACAGATCCACAAATGCTTATTTTCATTATCTAATATGTCTCTGATAATTCTACATGAAAAGATATAAAAATAGTTTCTTATTATATGTAATCATTATATGATTAGAGCATCATGAAACAATGTCCTTATATACATAAATGTCCACTTCTATCTCAAAGAAAATCTCCCAATATAATTTTTTAGATCAAGGCTATCAATACCTATCTCAAAGTATACTAGTTCTGCAAAGCCTTTCCTGACAAACAGCCTATATTAATGCCTATGCCTAAACTCCAACACTATATGCTGTTTGAATCATTCATTAACAGAAACCATATTCTAAATTCTATTGCTACTTAACATTTGCATGCGTATGCATTATTTCACCTAGATTACAAGTTCTCTGAGAGCAGAACTTGTGGACAGTACATAATGAATATTAAATAGCCATTTAGTAAATACTTGAATTACTACATGAAACAATAGTTTGTTATATCCTATAATAACCAAGACAACACATACACATATATACATACATATATATCTTTTTCTCTCCTAGAGTTACTTGGGTTCATCATTTAATTCAATTCCTTTCAATTCAATAAGCATTTATTAAGTGCCTACTATATGCTAGGCAGTATTGTATTAGGAAATATTGTTTCTTAAAATATATATGTGTGTATGTATGTATACATGCATACACACATGTTGTATATATACATAGTATGTGAATATACATATGTGGAATGTGAATTTCTAGAACTCCAAGGCCCCCAGAATAGGGTTTTAAAACCTTTTTTGTATCATATATCCCTTTGTCAGGATGCCAAAGCCCATGGATGCCTTCTCAGAATAATGTTTTGCTGCCTATACTCATAATTGAAGGAAATGTTTATAATTAGTTCAGGGTTAGTGAAAACACAGAAGCAATTTTTCCCCATCTAACTTCATGGACTCCCTAAAATCTATTCTTAGAGGTCTGTGGAAAAAGATTAAGAACCCCTCATTTAGAAGAAGTCTAAAGGCTTTTAAATCTTGAGAACCATCTCTTCTTTCTCCTTTGACTTGTTAAATAACGGCAGGGTTCAAGGCTCCTCTGTCCAAGGAAGAAACTAGAGCATTTGAATCAAGCTAACCAGTAAAAACAGTAAAGCTGGGTGCGTCCATCACTTTATTTATTTCCCATTTCCTTCTGTCTCATTCTCTGTCTCTGTATCTCTCCAGCCATTCCTCTATATATCTACCTGTATGTGCCTATCAACCTATATATCTGTCTACATATCTTTTTATTTATTCATGTATTTAAATATTTGTTCATTCATTCATTAATTCATTCACTCATTGATTAGTTTGTTTGTTTTCCAAGGAAGTACCATAAAGTGAACCATTCCTGAAAGGTGAAATACAACAATCTGAAGCAAAGTACATCATGTCATAAAGTCTTTGACATCTGGGACTACATAGCTTTTCATCTTTCTATGTTTAGCTCCTTTCAAAGAGTCTTGTACACATTACCTGGAAAATATAGATTAAATTAATGAACTGATTCACATTGTGTGTCATCTTGTCCTCCACCTCTAGCCTTCCTTGCCAACATTTTAAGCAGGTAATATCTGGTTAAAAGAAATATCAAAAGTGGCTTAGAAGTACAAAAGAGGAGAAAACATCATATAAGGACAGGATGGAATATGGAAAGTTTGTGTGGAAGGAGGAAGGAGTTAGTGTTTCTTTTTTCATTTTCTTTTTATTGATGCTTTTTCTTGTTTTGTCATATTGATTTTTAATTGTAACCTCTTCCTCTTTTTAGTAAACTATGCCTACTACCAAACTTTCGATGGTTTAAAAGACAGTTTGACTTAGTAGTTAGAGACCTGATCTTGAAACCAGGAAGAGTTAGGTTCGAATCTCTCCTAGGACATACATTTGCTGTGTGACCTTTAAACTCTCAGTGCCCCAGGCAGTTCTCTAAATCTAAAAATTACAGAGCAGGTGCTGACCTGTATAAGTAGAGGGAATTTCCGCACCCGGGAGTTCCTTATAATGAAAACACAGGTCCTCTCCCTATCTCAATAATACATCTGCATAGCATTTAACATTTTCTTTCTGAGAAATTTCGCATACATTCATCAATGAATTCATTGCAAAATACAGATTAAGTGACTACTATGTGCACTGTCCTGTGCTAGGTGCTGAATACAATCTTATTTGATTCTTATAGCATCCTTGTTCATTGAGTAAGGCAGGCCCTTTTGTCCCCATTTTATAGAGGAAGAAAACAAGGATTTTATAAAGCTTAGGTGATTTAGTGAAGCCCAAGGTCATATAGCTTTTAAGGATAGAGTTGAGCTAAATGCACTGTATCTGAAAACAGGAGAGGTAGCTACCTATGTGATCTGATTTGAGGGATACAGGAAGAGCTCCCTCCCTGTGACAATAACAAGTAAACACTTTCCTTTATCTTTTCTCTAATTCCTGAAATTACTTTAACAAAGCACAATGGTTTTTATTCCACAATTGGAATTAAGCCTTAACTCACTCCTGCTCATCTGAAAATATAAATGTTTGACATTAGATTCTTTTCTAAGAGCAGATTTTCATGACAGGAAGTTATGAAAGAATGAAGGTACTGAGCATCTGAAGGGGAAAAGAATGGGAAAGTTTCATCACCTAAGAAGGAAATAGGCAAATGATCTACAGCAACACAGGCTTCAGTTCTTCATCATTTACTTTTGAGATGCATTTGGAGACGAGACAGAGGACTTAGGTCTTCAGGCTCCCCTCCAATCATTTTTCCACTAGACACATTGAAGTGTTCTTCAGCCTAGTGATGTCTGAGAAGTAACATACTAATACTGATTCCCAGCAGTGCCCTGTGCACAGTCTGGGTCAGCTTCCATTGAAAACAAAACAAAACAAAACAAAACAAAACAAAACAAAACAAAACAAAACAAAACAAAACATGAAGGCGATCATTGGGTTAATTCAAGGAAGGAAAGAAAAAAATAACACTTGTTATTGCCTGAATTACCCAGATAACAGAATAAAACCTTGGCTTTTCTGGCCTGATTTACCTGGGTAGCTGGCTTAATGTTTTACTTAGCTTTGCCTGGGGAGATATCCTCAAAGCAAGCCAAGCTGTTGGCTGAAGCACATAATATTTTCTCTCTATCTATGACCACCAGATGGCAGAAACAACAATGTACAACTTCATTTCATCTCTTTATTTGGTCTATAAAAAGAGAAATTTTTTGTTTTAACCTATGACAAAATCTTTTTTTAACTAACTTCAAAAACAGACATTGCAACTACAAAAGAATAACTTTCTTCCTTCCTTCCTTCCTTTCTCTTTATTTTTCTTTCTCTTTCTTTCTCCCTCCCTCCTTTCCTTTACACCTCTCTCTCCCTCCTTCCTTCTTTCTTTCTTTCTTCCTTCCTTCCTTCCCTCCTTCTTTCCTTCTTTCCTTCCTTCCCTCCTTTCTTCCACTATTTTTAATAGTGGAACTTTAAACTCTTTGTTTTGGTGCTGAAATTGGGAAGGACTTACAGGACTTTTTCATTTGTTTTATACCCTACTATTCTACATTATGCCATGGGAGGGTTTCAAAATCTTTTCACTAGCATCCCTAGTTAAAGTCACTTTCAATTTAGCAGTTCAACAAAAAGTTACCTGGCATAAGTACTTAATAAACTTTCTTTCTCTCTTTTTTTCTCTCTTTTCTTTCCTTCTCTTTCTTCCTTTCTTTCATTTCTTCCTTCCATTTTTTCTTTCTGTTGAAAACAGTGACTCTTTGTTGTGATATTGGAATTTGAAAGAATGAGCATATCAAATGAGTTGTGGAAATTTGGAGCTATGGCAAAGGAGCTGAGTTGTACATTACAATGAACAAGAAGGATATGCTTGACTTGCACCAAGTAAATCCCTGGGGATTCTGATACTTTCTCAAGATATTTTCTTCTATCCAATTACACTAAGTTATTATAGCAAAACCATCATTTAAAGATCATATGCTTTTCCAGTACTGAATTGTGCCCTTCTCAGCTTATTTATTTATTTTTTGTATTTTTGAATATAATTAATTCTTTCCTTCTTGCTTTAAAAAATATCTACTAAAGGCCAGAAGTACCTGACCAAAAAGAACTCCACACATTCCATGGAAACAACTTTAGGAATTTGCTTTCATTAAGGTCACCCAGGTCAGAAATTCAACACTTTTTTTGTTGTCCCATGCCTGCTCTAGCTATATTTTTTAACCAGTGCACTTATAGAAGTCCCTAGGAATGATGAACATTGTTCTTTGTTTTGTTCTTATAAAATCCCTTTCTTTGTATTTGTGGCCTCAGGAGAAGATGATTAGCTCTTTCAGTTGCTTTTAATGAAGGGCAGGGATGATGGAAGATTTGATAAATTTGAGGGATTGGATCTTTAAGCCATACATTTATAATAGATTTAGTTAGTCTTATAATATGCTATTCTATGAGAGAGAGAAAGAGACGGAGAGAGACAGAAAGACAGAGAGAGAGAGAGAGAGAGAGAGAGAGAGAGAGAGAGAGAGAGAGGACCTTCCCAGTATGATTGTCAGTCAAGAAAATATAGAAGACTCACTCCAGTAACGCCTTACCATTGAGCATGGGGGTCAAAACAGTTACATTTGGGTGATGGATCAATGAAGTCTGAGTAGCATTTGGAAGGAATGCATGTTTTCTTTTGTCCATAGTTCCATTTCTGTTATTATGAACTAAGTTTACATGACAGCTTTTAAGTCTATGTATGGAATACAGCTCAGACATCTGTTGATGTAGAAAGTAAAGCCTGTTTTGTTTTTCTTCACTTGCAGGAGCTGTTTACGTGAAGAGAATAGATTGGTTAATGAGCAGCTATGTAATTTTTAGTCAAAAAAAAACCTCTTTGAAAGCTGAGTTGTTACAATGCTTTGGAATTAGGCATTTCCTCTTTAACACACATACATTTTAAAGGCTACTTCTGAAAATTTGAGTTTTTTTAACAGCAAGTAAACAGAATAGATAGTGTGGGATTGTCACATTTTTTATTATTGAATTTTATTTTTAATTTATGGAATAAAGCAAGCATTTCCATAACATGGTACAACAAAAAGGATAATTGCACATAAAACTGAATATCTACTATGCCCAACTTGCAATTCCTCTCAAATATACAACAAAATTAGTGTGTAAATTAATTTTTTCTTCCCTCCACCTGCTTTAGAGATGATCTCTATTAGACACAAATAAGAGTATAATATACATATGTATGTATATATATATATATATTTCTATTTACCACTTCTTTCTGTGGATGAAGATATCATCTTTCTTCATGTGCTCTTTATATTTAATTTGGGTATTTATAATAGTCAAAATAATCTATTTGTTCAAAATCATTTTAAAGTGATATTGTTGTTACTGTATACAATGTTCTCTTGGCTCTGCTCATTTTGCTCTTTATTATTTTGTCTAAGTCTTTCCATGTTTTTCTTAAATATTGAGCTCATAATTTTTTTTATAGCACAGAAGTATTCCATCACAATCATACACCATAACTTGTTCAGCCATTCCTCTATTGATGGGCATTCCTGCATGAATAATTTGAGATAAAACTAAAAGTACATTTTGGCACCATATTATGGAGTGCTTTTAGTACTGGACTTAAGATTTTCAGTTTTATGTGGTAAGCAGAAGAGAATATTAAACAGTGGTATGACATGGGTATTTTTTGTTTTGGTTCATATTTCATGGATGTATGGAGTGATGGGATGAATCTCCCACTCTCCATGGTGATCATCAACTTTCTACAACTGCACACATATAAAGTCACCAGGGAGACTGAAAGTTCTCATGACTTGTCTAGGATCATGAAGCCAATGTATATCAGAGATTGGACATGAACACACCTCAATCTGACTTGGATACCAATGTTTCAACCACTATGCCGTGCTTTTTCTTGTCTTCCACGTAAGAAAGTTTGACCTGGACACATTATAAGGGGTGGATTGGAGAGAGAGAGAGAGGAAAAATATATTTTTTATATTTAGAGTTTTCTTAATTATAGGTAGAATAGGGGCAGCTAGGTGGTGCAGTGGATAGCGCATTAAGGACCTGAGTTTAAATCTGGCCTCCAACCAAACACTTGACCCTTACTAGCTGTGTGACCCTTGGCAAGTCACTTAACCCCAATTGCCTAAAAAAAAATAAATAAATTATAGGTAGAATAAAATTTTATAATTATACTTACGTAATATGAATTTCAATGGGTAAAAGTTAGCACAGTACTTATTGTAAGCATTTAATTAATTAATCTAAAAGAACATTATAAGTAGTTTAATGAATTACCCTGGGGGTTGACACCACATTTTTTGTATGAGAGGTTCACAGAGCAAAAGTATTGGGAACCACTACTCTGATTTGTTCAATTTATTAATTGAATTTATGGCATCAGACTTCAAAAAAGATTTTTCAAAATTCCATTTTCAATATGCTTATGTTTTTAAAATCTTTTAACATTGTTTTAGCATAAAGTTTACTGTTAAGCAATTTCTTGAGTCTGTGTTAAGTGTAGCTTTCATTTCTTCTAATCTGGGTTTAGGAGTAAAATTATCTCTTATGATCACCTTTCATTGAACTACAGTACATTGTCATGTAATATAGAACCTAAGATGTAATTTACAAAAAGCCCACAACAGTCCTTGCCTGTTTCCAGTTATTTAATCTTGAAGTAGTCTTGGCAAATAATAAAAGCATTCATGTTTTCAGTCCATTTCATGTGCATGTTGGGTTCATCCAATTCAGTGGTCAGCTCCATTTGCACAAGAGCATTTTCAGTAGGTAGAACATTAGTAAGTTCTGAATTGTTTTGATATTTCTCATGTTATTGTGAAGATAGAGGAGTGCCACTTATTCTATGTCCTCTGTCTCACGCTGATCATGAAAATAAAGTGAAGTAGAGACAATCCATAATCCTATGTCATCTTGTTTATTTCTTAAATTCCAAGGAGAAACTGCATCACTTTGGATAGGTATTGACACAATCAGTGGTTTCACCAGAGTTCAATTGGCCAGCATTTCCTAGTTCCTGATATGTCTTCACAAGCTATGGTCCAGCCTCAAGGTACACACAGGACCTTGCTGTAATTCATCATGGCTTGTATTCCTTTACTTTTCTCCTAAAATCTTACCCCACAGTTTTAATTGCATATAAAATGGGTTGAATTTGAGAATAACTTCTCATGATTTTATTCTATTTTTTTTAATGGCGCTTGGTTAGAAATGGCCCTGGGAAAAGTTATTATCCTGACAAGTGCCATGTCACCTTTATATTTAATGTTCTACAGACTATTTCAGGGGTGTAAAAAATAGTTGATTTTTGTAGTTGAATAAAAATATTTGAATGTAAGTTCATCTTCTATCTACTCATTGTAAGCATTCACATTATAACTTTATTTGCAGAATAAATAGTAGGGATGACATGCACCTTAAACTTTTCCCACTCAATTTTTATTTTGTTAGCCAGGTCTTTCTAATTAGGAAATTTTTATTCCATTTAACTTAGTGATTATGACTTTTTGCATGGCAGAATCAATTAAAATATTATTCTTATTTTATATTGATAAATATTGGGTCTAGATAATTGTTTGCAATAATTCTGCCTGTGATATTATTCTAGTTTCAGTACAGTTTGTTGGTTGAGTTCTCCAGGATATTTTCAGATGTGTATTTGTATACAGGGATTTAGCATGTTAGTTTATGAAAGATATTGCAGCTCTGATGGATAATTCTAGTCACCAGGCTTTGTCTTGTTGGTATTAAGTGCTAAATTGTTATAACTTGTAGCGATTCATTCTCTACCTCTCCACCATTTTCTTGCAAATTCTAAATTGATCACTAATTTTAGGGACCATAAGGATAATCTTTCTCTAGTTTGTGGTGACAGAGAGCTTGTCCTTAAATGACATTATATACCCTTACTTTGCCAGAAACACACAAGCATTTGTTGGACATTTCTATTTTGAGGTATCATTTGTTGAGTTCATATGGATGTTACCATTGGAGGGCCTTTTGACTCTGCCCTTGGATCTTAGTCATTTCATAGTCTCTATTTTGAAGAAAGCTACTTTTGGTTACATTTGACAAATCTAATTGCAGATATTATTATCAGCTTTTATTTCTGTTGGATTTTTGATCTGTTTATTCCACTATCTAAGAAGGTTTATCAATCTTCTTCCTTTTTGGCATGAGAGTGTTCATCTTTCTTTAACTTCCTTAGAATGTTGGGTCTTGTGTTTTGTTAATAATGTATAGCTTTCTATTAGGGTACTTTCAAAATCTGTATTATAATTCTGAAGGTGTTCAATAAGACCAGTATTAAGTAGATTCTTAATGTTTTAAATGAGTTATTCCCATTAACCTTTAATTTCAGAAAGTGAGTAACACTCTTATCATTTCTGACCATGGCCTCCTCCTTGATATTTTTATGCTGCCTATACTTAGCCTGAGAAGAGTAAGATATTTGGAGGAATTTTCTTTATCCATTGGTACAATGTTATCTCCAGATTCAGACTAAAATCTTTCATCTCTACCTTTCCTTAGTGTACATTAAGAATTTTGTACTTATTAGGAGCCATTCATTTTGATATTATTACAGAAAGATTCCATGAGCTATTTATTTTTTTTTGATTGAGCAGCATTGCTTAATGTCATTCTTATATATAAAGGGATTGCTAAGATATTTTAGGTTGTCTTCTTTGGTTATGAAGTTATTCTTAGTTCTATGTAGGAAAGATGATAATAGTTTTCAAAATAGGCAAAATCATAACTTCTTTGAACTGTCTTTTTGGGGAAAAAAAGATACCATGTTTCACAAAAATTATTCTTGACATTATTATATTGGTGCCATGTTCCAAATAAAGAATGGTTTTTCACATTTCCAATATCCATTAAATACTCCAACATTCTCATTATACTCGTGTCTATTTTATTTTGTTGATACCCTGTTGCATGTTTTTGGTGGGTTTTTTTTGGTCATTTTCTTCGGATATTGTAACATTCATGTTTTCAACTGTGTTTACTGAATGTTGATATGATACTCCTATGCCTTTCTGAGGATCTTCAATAGTTCTCTCAAGTTATTTCTGCCACTATCATCTTTGACAATTGCTCTTAGGATTATTGCATGATAGCTACACCTCTTTGGCAATATCAATTGCATATACCACCATGTTCAAGTTCTGAAGTTCTTTTTATACATTCCATCAAATCCTTTGGGAGAATGTAAGCAATCATGATGGTATTAGAAGACACTAGATTTTTTAGATCTAAGACAACTCCAAAAGAGTCATGATAGAAAATGCTATCCACATCCAGAAAAAGAACTATGGAGTCCGAATGCAGATCGAAGCATGTTATTTGCTCTCTTTCTCTCTCTTTGTTTCTTCTCTCTCATGATTCCTCCCATTGGTCCTAATCCCTCTTTACTACATGGCTAATGTGAAATATGTTTAATATGAATGTATATGTAGAGCCTATATCAGATTGTATGCTGTCTTGGGGAGGTAAGGAGAGGGAGGGGTAGAAAATTTAGAACTTGAAATCCTATGGAAGTAAATGTTGAAAACTAATTAATTAATTAAAAATAAATTAAGCATTATTTTCAATTCACAGAACAAACCAAGCATTTCCATACCACAGTAATATGAAAAAAAGATGCTTGTACATGAAACTGCAAATCTACCATGTACAATTTGCTATTCCTTCCAAATATACAACAAAGTTAGATGTACATCTCTTTTTTCCCTTCCCCACTCCTACCCTAGAGAAGGCTACCATTAGACACAAATAGATATACATACATGCATATATGTGTGTATGTGTATGTATATGTATATGTATTTATTTATATGTAAAATTATTCTACATACCCTTCTATTTATCAGTTCCTTCTCCAGATGCAGATAACTTTTCTTCATATGTCCTTATTTTAAATTTGTATATTTATAATAGTCAAAATGACTTTGTTACTCAAAGTCATTCTTAAAACAATATTGTTGTTGCTATGTAAAATCTTTTCTTGGTTCTGCTCACTTTGCTCTTCATCATTTTGTGGAAATCTTCCCATGCCTTTCTAAGATCATTGAGCTAATAATTTCTTACAGCAGAGTAGTATTCCATCACAACCATACACCACAACTTTTTCAGCCATTCCTCAGTTGATGGAGATCCCTGCAATTTCCAGTTCTTTGTGACCACAAAGAGAGCTGCTATAAAGATCCCATACACATTCTAAACTATAATTATTATTTGTTAATTTCCCTCCATCTTATTTTTACTCACTATTTTCTTTCTCATCCTCTTTTTGCCCTTTCCCTGTTACCTTATCTTCTCCCCTCACCTTCCTGCCCCGACTTCATGTACCCCTCCAAGAATCCTTGCCCATCCCCTCACCCCACCCCCAATCCCAATCCACACACCCTTCTAAAAGTCCCTCTTCCATCCTGTCCCCTAGTTTCCTCACTTCTCTACACATTCAGAAGACCTCTATATGCTTCCAGATATACATTTCCAGCGTTATCAACCCTCCATGCCCACTTGCTTCCTCTTTATTAGTTTTTCCTTTTATGCCCTATTTTTATAATGTAAGTGCTCCCTCTTATATTTTTCTACACAATTTTGTTTTTAGAAACATTCCATCACACACAACTCAGACCCAACCTTTCTTTCAAACTGCCTTAGTATTGATGACAGTTTTAAGAATACTGATAACATTTTCATATATATATAGGTATATATACACACACATATATAGGTATATGTTTATATGTAAACAGTTTGATTTTAATGAATGTCTTTAATGTTTTCCTTATATGTCTTCTGGATGTTTTATATCAAATTTACCTTCGAGTTCTGTGAGATCCTAGATTTTAAAATTATTTTATTTTGATATAATTAGCCTACTAGTTAGATTTATAGTGTCAATTTTTTTAAAAAAGGACTTTTTATAATTCCAGCATAAGTATGTCCATCTCTTTCTCACAATCACTTGAGACTTTAATGTTGCTTTTGTCATCTATTTTATTATTAGCTATCATTTCTGGAGTTCATATTTAGTAAAACTTTTCAGTGACCTAGAGCCCTTCAACATTTCCCTGTTTAGATTTTGACAACTCCTTGATGTCATTCTTTAATTAATCTAGTCTAAGCTTAGAGATGAAGTAATTTATCTATGTTTTCATTAATTCCTTTATTTTTGCTTATATATTTATTCATTTATCTATCTATCCATTTATTCATTTATTTATTCCTTCATACATCCACCTATCTATTTGCCCATTCAAAATTATTTCTATGTCTTGCATTTGTCAGAAGTATATTATGGTATAACATAGAGCTGAGGGCACTTTTGATAAAAAGTAGTATGAAATGTTTATAACTGGTCAAACCTGTTTCAAATTTTATTTTGATATGCCATGCATATAATGAAATTATTCATGTCTTCATTTCATGTGCACTCATGATTTATATACATTAGTGGTCCATGTCCTCTGTAGCAGAGTGTTTCCAACAGGTGGGATATTAGTATTTCTATTTTGTTTTCATGTATTTTCCCTTGTTGTGATATCAGAACATAGAAGAATATATCTTGCTCTGTTATCATATTTGTCATACTAATCATCTTGATGGTTACAAATAGATCTGGCATTCAAGCCCATGCCTTTCTCTTTAAGGTCAACAAAACATTTTACATATGTTACCTCACTTGATACCCATTTGATAAACTGTGGAGTCAATATCATTATCCTTATTTTGCAGATGAAGAAAATGAGGCTGAGAAAAGGGTTAAATAACTTGCCAAGAGTCACCCAGCTAAGTAAGTGTCTGGAGCAGGAATGAAACTCAGATCTACCTCTCTCTAGGTCTAGCACCCTATCTGCTGCAATATTTCACTGCTCTACTTTAAATGTTATTATTAGGGAATGTATTAGAAGATTTTCCCTACCCCTTTCCTCTAATAGTAATGATGCATTCATTCTAATCCATTCACTTTCTGGACTGTGTTCAAAGAATCACAGAATTGGAGAACTGGTAAGTATCTAAGTGGCCATCTAGTTTAACCTAAAATTGTAAAAGATTTCCTCCTATAATGAACCCAACAGGAGGTAGCATGGCACAGCAGAAACAACAGTGCCTTAGAGGTCAAGATCTCGATTCCAGTCTCATTATTTATGTTTACTACCTTTGTGATTTGGTGAATGGTACAACCTTCATGAACCTCAGTTTCCCCATTTATAAACTGAAGGGGTTTAACTAGATGACTTGTGATGTTGTTTCTAGCTCTAAATAGATGTCTCTATGATGCCATTTTAATAGGGTTTGAAGTCCTTTATCACTAACTCTGTGTTCAATAGCTAGTAATTCAATTCCTCCAGGTGCTGCTTGAAGATCACCAATGAAGGGAAAGTTGGTATCTCCCTAGGCATCCTTTTTGGCTTTTGTGTAACTATAACTACTTTAATTGCTTAGATGTTTGCTTTTTTGTTGTTGTTATCATTATGTCAAAACTAAATATTCATCATTACATATTCTACCTATTGTTTTTAGTATAATCTTCTGGATTATAATAAACAAAAGTATTGTCTTGTAGATGTTGACCCTTCAAATATTTGAAGATAACAATCATGTCCCTTTCCCTTTCCTTTTTCCTTCTTCCCTATGTCTTCCTTTCTTATATCTTAAAGCCCCTGCTTTCTTCTAACACTGATCCTTGTCTGACATGGAGTTAAAACCCATTACTGTACTGGTTATCCTCCTCTGCACACTCTCTACCTTTGTCTTTTGTAAACTGTGGCACACAGACTAAAACACAATATTCTAGATATCTTCTGACAAAGACTGCCCCCCCTTTTGATTCTTGAGCCCTCTAAAACCCCCAGATCAGTTCAGATGTACTACTGGATTATCATGCCTCTAGCATTACCTTCTTTTGAAGCTGATTTTTCAATCCAAGGGCATGTACCTGGGGTATATATATATGTATATATATATATATATATATATATATATATATATGCAAACATGAAGAATAGGATCTGAGGCAGTCTACAGTTTATGATACTATAACACATGAGGAATGTGGACATGGAACCAGTAAAGTTGGCTTCAATATCATGATGATTAAAACAATTGGACTAATATCTCATAGACCATAGATATCAAATAAATCTAACTAGGAGCTAGATGCCATGAAGTGAATCCAAAATGAATTATTTAAATGCTTCATTTTATCATAGGAGGTTTATTTCTGTTTGTGTGTGGATATGTGTGGGTAATTGTACGTGTGTGTACACCTTCTTCCTGAATATTTTCTTTTCTAGGGCCATTAATGTGTAGATTTGATGTTAATATTTTTTTAGAAAGTATGTATTGTAGGGGCTTGAGAGGAAATTTATTGCATGATTCTTTTTCTTTATTTTTATTTTCAGTCTTCATCATTCACTTCCATAAGATTTTAAGTTTTAAATTTTCTCCCTCTCTCACTTCTTCCCCCTCCCCCAAGATAGCATACAATCTGATACAGACTCTACATATGCATTCATGTTAAGCATGTTTTCCCATTAGTTGTGATGTAACGAACAATTAGAACTAATGAGGAGAACCACAAAGGCCTCATTTCTAAAATATATAGAGAACTCAGTCAAATTTATTAGAATACAAGTCATTCCCTAATTGATAAATGGTCAAAAGAAATGAACAGGCAGTTTTCAGAGGAAGAAACTAAAGCTATCTATAGATTATTTTTCTTAAATGGATTGAATTATCCTTTTCCTCATCTGTGAAAATTTAACAATGCATATGCAGAAAAGAAACCACAGACCTAGAACTAGAAGGGAACTTAGATGACATCTAGTCAAACCCCCTCATTTTTCAGATGGGGAAACACGTTCTCCAAAGAAGTAAAGTAATTGCCCGAGGTCAAGCAGATAGTGAGTGTGAAAGTTTTTCCTAGGCTTTTCTTTGTGCCTTAGGGTATACTCAATCCCAGTGAAGAGAGAATGATTTGCTTTTTTGAATAGGGACTATATGTCTTCTTCATTTTCCTCTATGGGAATTTTGCATCACAGGGAACTTAAATGCTTACTGAAAGTTTTCTGAAACATGATCCTATTAGAAAATCTTTCTTGTAATAGTCATTCAAGTAAATAAAATCTTCTAGTGAGGTGAAACCTCAAGTTTCTTTGTGGAAATGTGCATGGGAACTTACCATTTCTTCTCCTATCAGTTTTTAATTTTATTTTTTTTACCCTTTCTGGTAGTGTCTTGTTTATTTCTCTGATTTATTCTTAAGCCCCACTTAACTAGGCTATATACTTTAATGTCATTTTGTTTATTGGAAACTAATAAAAGAAAATCTTTTAACATTGGAAGATTTATTTGATCTGAATGCAAATTGAAATGTTGTTCATTTAGTTAAGGCCAAAGATTAAAAAGAGTTCTGTTTTTCAACTTGGAGTCAGGTGGAGTGGAGAGGAGAATGCCTTTTCTTCCCATAGTCTCTCAAAATTGGTATGTCAAATGGTATGGCTAAATGAGCTGAAACAGTTGATTCTGCGAATGACTCACTTGCTCTTTTTAATAGAAGGAAACCTTCATTTTGGGAGAGGAAGATAGCTAAGCTATTATGCTACGGAAGAGACCACTTGGTTGGGAGTTCATGAGAATAACTTTGATGTTTTAAAGAGCTATTCATCCATGATTTGGATAATCCCTCTATCCAACTCCCTGCCACATATTGCATCTTCTCTGTAAATCAATGCATTTTCTTTAAGAGATGTTTTAACCAAGATTCATGACGCTATGACCAACTCAGAAATGAGTCTTTCAAAATTGAGTTGAGCTGGTCCATAGACCACTGAAAAATGATCTTTCATTGGGCCCCTACTCAAAGCCTGACCATTAGGTATGCTCTGCCATAACTTGTGGTCCACATGCATAGCCCTTGAGAACTCAGGGTTATCCCAACAAAGGGGTACGCTGGAGCCAAGTGTTAAATTTTCAGTTTGAGCATTTATACCTTGAAATTGGGCAAACACTACAAATCAGGGCTTGCTTTATTTTTTTGTTGGTTGTCCAGACTTAAGAAAGTGAAGAGAAAATGTTAATAATAAAGGTTAAACTTCAATCTATGTGATGGGTCCTTTTTTTTTCCTTCAGAGAACTATTTGCTAAAGATTTACAAGCATACCCTTGACCTCATACCACCACACCCTCAGAATAGGAACTTAGTTGAGTAGTTCAAAATATATGGGTTATAACAACAGTGGTAGCAGTAGCAGAAACAATAAATCTGGCTTACACTTTAAGGTTGACAAAGTATTTTCCTCATACTAATGCAAGGTAGATAGTACAAATATTAGCATCTCTCTTTAAAAGATGAAGAAAATTGAGGTCCAGAGAGGTTATGTGATTTTGCCCAATTCCCATGGCTAAGCTAAGTTACCTGATGAGATCCACTAAACAACACTGGCTGTTGGATTACTTCTCTGCATTATCATTCACTTGCTGTGTGACTTTGAACATAACCACTGATTATACATCATTGAGCTATGCTACATGCATTCTGGCTGTCTCTTTTTCTTCTTGCTGGGAAGTGACTCCAAATAATGGAACCCTAGGCTCTCATAGGTGAGCTTTCACCTTATCTTAGCCTGTCCTGCAGGCCATGTTATGCATGTGTATGCTTCCTTTCTAACTTTAGCTCTCCTATATATTTTTTCTTCCCTTATTAAAATGTAAACTTGCAGGCAAGAGATCTCTTTGCTTGTGTGTATTTGTATCCACACAGTTTAGTACAGTGCCCTGGCACTTACTTTTTTAAAGTAAAGATTTAATAATGCTCATCCATTCAGGTAATTAATCCATTTTCCCATTGGCACAAATATTCTTTCCAACAGGGGAGACTGGAATCCCTCAAGACCTTCTTATCCCATGCCTTTATTATTACTCATGTTTCTCCATCAATCCACCATAAAAAATCCACCCATTACACAGTTCACCAGTATGGGACCAAAAATCTTATTAAGTTCTGGACCCACCCATCCTCATTCCCTACAAGAGATGATTTTAAACATTGCAATGAGTCCTGGGGTAGGGATTAAATCACTGCTATTATAGTGTTGCTGTTTGATGTTTTGTTGTAAGAACATTTTCTTTGGCAAAAATAAAATATTTTTCATGATTACAAATCATTGGAAAAGACAGCAGTGTTCAATTGAGCATTCAATGAGGCTAAGGATACCAAGGTGAATAAACTCAAACATGCCAGACCCTTAGATAACCAGCCTTACGCAAGACTTCAAAAACCCCTGCCTTGATGATCCAGTAATTAAAGGAACTTGTCATTTGTGCTGCTGACTCACATGTACTCTTTCCTACCTTTTCCACTTATTGCTTAGGGAATGATAATAAAATTACTATTACCATCTCTTCTGAAAAGGGCATGACAATCTATTGCCCTACTGCTTCTTTCAGAATTTCTGTGACTGAGTCTTAGTTTCCCTAGACTGAAGTTCACTTCAAAGACTGCCGTTCTTTTTTATAGATCAATGTTGGCCCCATGTCTACCAGGTAGCTATCTCATTATACCCTACTCTTTCATCATGCCCATTTAAACCCACATTCATTTGTTAACAAACTACCCTACATATTAGACCTTTGCCCTCCTCATGCAAATTACTTTGACCATATTTTGTATTAATTTTTCTATGTACATATTGTTTCCTTCAATAGGATTTAAGCTACTTTAGTCCCAGTACTGATTCATTCTCTGTCTTTGCATCCCTAGCACTTAGCCTTTGACCTGCAACATATCAGACACTCAATAAATGTTTATTGAATTGAATTGATATCTTTTTCCTTTAATATCTGAAGGATACCACTAAGAATATTTCATCTCCTTACCTGATCATATATGGATTATCAGTTTTTTATGTATAAATAATTTTTGTTAGCATACTGTACCCTAGACACAACTACAAAAAGACTTTCCATTGCACTTGAGGCTCCTTTAATTCATATATATATACTTTTTCCCCCCCTCAGGTGGTGGCATTCCATGATTTGTAGCCATATAACAAACATCACGGGGAGAATATTGTTACAAGCAATTATTTTCTAGTTAGTATTCACTTGGAAACATCAGTGAGTCCATAATTTGATCAGTGTGTATTCTACTTTCACTAGTGTAGATGACAACATATTTATGTTTTCTTATCCTTTGTTCTTTTTATCTATGTCCTCCCTTAAATCTTCCATTGGAGTTCTACCTAAGCCACTACAGAACTTCCTCTAGGGCATGAGTTCTTAGTCTTTTGTGTTATAAATCTCTTCAACAGTCTGGTGAGGCCTACATATCCTTTCTTGGAACAATGTTTTAAATGCACAAAATACAGAAGTTTATAAAGGAAATAAATTATGCTACAATAGCTATATATATACATGTATATATGTGTATGTATGTCTGTATGTATCTATCTTAAAAAATCATTCTAGATTACAGGTTAAGAGCTCATAGATTAAGTCTTCTCATATCTTAAGGATCTTTGTATGACTGGTTAGGCTACCCCTTTGTTATCTCTCTGACTCATTACTTGACTGGCCCACCTGCTGTTTTGCTCAGAGGTATCATTCATACCACTTCACATGCATAAGTTTTCATTGGAAAGTTATTGTAACTTTCCATTTTTCTTTGAGCCATTTGCAGTGGGGACCTTTCTATGATCATCGTGTTCCATGCATTGTAGCTATATAAAATAAATGTGAGAATATTAATATTACATATAGAAGAGTGTTATTATCCTCAAATGGCCACTGATAAGACATCAACAATTTAACATTAAAGTCTACTGTTTGGCATTTAGTGCTCATCATAGATAAAAATGATTCTCAGAGCTATTTATCAAGCCCTGACCTTTTTCCTGACCTTTAGTCTCACATCTTCACCTGTTTATTTGACATTGAGAACTGGACATACTATAGAAATTTTAAACCCAACGTGACTAAAACTAAACTCATTATACATTCCCCAAACCCTTCCCTTCTTCCTCACTTCGCTGTTACTGTCAAGGGCATTACCTTCTCCTCAGTTCCTCAGTCTCTCAGCTCACACACTAGGCATTATGCTCTACTCCTCACTATTACCACCTTCATATCTACTTTTGTCCAGTCTACCTGTATAACCTCTCTCAAATAAGTGCCCATCTCTCTTCTGACACAGTTGCCACCCTGGTGCAGGTTCCCAGTGCCTCATACCAGTATTATTGCAAAAGCATTCTAGTTGGCCTCCTTGCATTTTCTCTACTCACTCCAGTCATTCTTGACTAAGCTACAAAAGTCATCTTCCTAAAAAGTTATTAACCCCCCTCTACTAAATAAACTTCATTCACTTCCTGTTATCTCTAGGAGCATATCTGTAATTCTCTCCTTTGTTTTTTAAAAAGCTTCACAGCCTGGCCTCATCTTACCTTTCCAGTCTTCTTACATTCTCCTCCATGTACTCAATGACCCAGCTACACAGGCCTCTCCGATTTTACTCTCACACACCATTCCATTTCCTGTTCTCCCAGTGCACGCCTTTACAATGTCTCTTCCCCATTCCCGGAATGTTCTCGCTCTTCATCTCTGCCTCCTGGACTCCCTGGCATCCTTCAGTCTCAGCTAAATTCCAACTTCTGTGAGAAGCCCTTCTCAATCCTTGTTATAAAGCTAATTCCTTCCCGCTGAGATTATTTCCAGTTTACTTTTTATATATTTTGTACGTATATAATCTTTTTCGTGTCTTTTCCTCCATTAGAATGTGGACTCCTTGAGAGAAAATATTTCGTATACTTTTCTTTGCGTCTCCAGAACTTACTTAGTGCCCGACACATTATAAGAACTCAAATGCTTACTGATTTCACAAGTAGACTTCACACTTCTTGTTGCTGTTGTCGCTGAGTCACATCAGTCATATCCCACTCTTCGTGACCCCATTTGGGGTTTTCTTGGCAAAGATACCAGACTGGTTGGCCATTTCCTTCTCCAACTCATTTTACAGATGAGGAACTGAGGCAGACAGGGCTAAGTGTCTTGCCTAGGGTCACACAACTAGTCTGAGGCCAGATTTGGAATCAGGTCCTTCTGACTCTAGGAACAGCATTCTATATTCTATTTGGCCCATTTCTACCTTAGGAGTCTTCTTATGCCACTCTCCTTCATGTACTTTACTCTCTAGCTACATTGGCTTAATAACTGTGCATTGAAGAAAATACTCCCATCTCAGTGCCTTTTTAGGCCTGCGAGCTGCTCACAGCCTTCTGGACACTTACAGCAGCCAAAGGATTTCTTGGGCCCTTGAAAACGTAGGGGAAAATATCATTTGCATGGTAGAGGAAATCCTTTGTGCAGGTCTGCTACATGGAATGTTCTCCCCATCTCCTCACCTGGATACTTGTGCTTGAAGAGTTCACTCTTCTCATCTCTCTTAGTTGCCTTGTCTACCATTCAGGACTCAGCTCAAACCTATCTTCTAAAAGAGATCTTTTCCCAGTCTCATATGTTGCTAATACTTTCTCCTCTAAAATTACCTTCCATCTACTCTGAATATTTCTTGTATGTGTCTCATTATTTACATGATGTCCCCATTACAATGTGAGCTTCTTAAAGGAAGAGCTATCATTTGCCTCAAATTGTATCCTCAGTGCTTAGCACAATGCCTGGAACATAGTAAATGCTTAATTAGTATTTGTGAACTGATTGCTTGGCTGACTGTTTCCTTGCTTTCTTACCTAGTTATTAAATCTTTATGCAAATTATTGATGCATGTATCTGGGCTGTGCCTGATGACAAGTGAAATGGGAAAAGGCAATTTTTTTTTATCAATAATTTCCATTTTATCTACAGTGACAATTGAGATGTGTAGGCAATAAAAAGTCTTCTATTTATTATTTGTTGATTTCCAAAGAAAAGTGTTATTTGACTTATAAGGCAAAATGTAGCTTATAAGGCCTATTGAAACAAAGTGTCTCACATATTGCAATTAAGATCATATGAGATTCTTTTATTAATATACCTGCAGAGAAAATGGTGTTCGGTGAAGCTACATATCCATACTAAAGTGGAGAATAGTGAAGTATACATTTCCTAAAGATGTCCTCCACAAAGTTTTTATTGTTGTCTTAATAATTGCCTATTATTGTTTTCTTCTATTAGAATTGGAAAATGAAGTTCTTTAATGGTTTGTGGAAAAAAAATAAGATGTGTTTTCTACCTCCTGATTATAAGAAGGTAAGTTATGCTTCCCGTGGAAAATGAAATGGATAATTTCAGCTAAAATTTAGTGGTTAATGAAGAGCCCATAGAAATTTTCTTGTGAGAATAAAGTCATTATAGGAAATTTGTATGAGTCCTAACATCTCACTAATTTATATTGTGCCTTTCCAAGATTTGAAATTTGGTTAACTCTTTTGCATTTCTAAAGTTAAGGGAAATGCATAATTAACAAGACAAGGCTGTTTTCTTTTTCCTCTTTATAGGATGAAGAAAAAGCTAGTTATTTTCATTTTCCCTGCAAGGACACTGTCTCTATACCCAGGGCACAATTATCTATTGTCTCTGGGAGTCTTTTCATTACATTGCATTACTGGAATTAGAGACAAGGACAAAGAAAGAGCCATTTCTCTCAATTGGATTAACCTTTCCACCTTTGGCAGCTTAGGTTCAGAAGGAAGCCTGCCCTCAAGGCAAAGCAGGACATAAGGTTATTTCTGTGACAGGTAAGTTAGAAAACTATCCAAGGTTGAGTATAGTGATGGCCTAAGAGAGTGAAAGAGAGGGAAAGAAAGGCTTGAGAACCACTCTAATAAAATAATTTTCTCTCAATGTGACATTGTTGTTCTTCTAAACTGGTATACATGTTTTTCTGGTGTATTGCTGTACAGTTCTTCTAAAGTGATATCTACGTAAATTTCAGACAGCACCAACTAACTGAAGTGTAACACAGGGTTGAAAGGGCACAGTAGCCACATGCAAGGCACAGATGAGCTGTAATTTAGATATATAGATCATTTACTATTTAGAAAATAGTCATTATGAACTGTCAAAGCTCAGGTCCCTACTTGTAATGACCTAGGCTTAAAATACTAATGGACAGGTGTCCTGTCCTTTCAGGAAGGAGAATTGGCAATTGCCAATTCAAGTTCCAATTGGTAAAAGCCAAGAAGTTCCAATTCAAGAACTTTTTACCATGCTGAAAATGTAATTAAGGGAGGAGAATTGACAATCTCATATCTGGGAGTCGCATTTGGATGCATGGGAGCACAGGAGGTAGCAGGAGGAAAAAACCTATTCATTATTGGTAATTAGAACTGTATGTGAGTGTTTGTATAAACACACATGCACATGCTCACACAAACACACATATATGTACATATATTTGAAGCATGGACACGTTCTGTTATTTCATATAGGAGTAAACTATCAGATCGGTAGTAAGTTAATGGATTCCTATGTAAGAGTGAGGGTTAATTACCTGTTTAACAAAGTTGTTGAAAAATGTTAAATTGAACTCCAATAGTTTCTATTATTTCCATCCTTGACAATGTTTATTTTTTCTTTTTGTCAATGAAACCCACACTCTCATACACCCCCCTCCCAAATAAACAAACAGACAAACAAGTAAAAACACAGTAGCAGCAATTTGAGAATCAGATATAGGGAAAAATTGGAAAGTGATATATATTAAATGAGGAAGGACAGCAAAAGGTAATGAGAAAGAACACCTACATTGTAAAATGTATCAAGCATTAATAATCAAATATAGAAAAATATATATAAAACAAGTCCTATGTCATGAGCAGTTTGCTAGAAAGGAACAGATATTTTCCTCAAACCTTTATTCTTTTTCCAGCTCAACATTCTTTCCATTCAGACATTAAAGGATTGGTGTAACGGAATGTGTAAATTCCTGACTTAACCATAGACCTTTAACATTTTGAAATGGTTTTCTTAGGCATAGCTGGTGCATTTATGAAAAAAAATAGATTTTTTTGGTTATTTATGCAAAATAAATAAGTGGAACTCTGACTTGATTCTACTTGATTTTATTTCAGTCAATGAAGGAAAATACTAGCAGGGAAAACTGTTGACTATTTTTTATAGTTCTGCTGAAAATTTCAGTATCAGCCAAGCCTATATTCATGAATCTTAAACAATTTCACAGATTCAGAAGTGTTTTCATCAATCAGAATATTAAAAGGATTAAAGGATAGGAAAGAAGATCTTTGGAGAAGAAAAAAAGTGATAAGGTAACTGGAATTATTTAGCCTGGGGAAGAAAAGGCCAAAAGACTTCTCATGAGTTCATAAACAGTGGATAACGATCAGGTCTTTAGAAAAAAATCTATATTCTGGAAAACATAAGAGACAAATTATGAAAACTACAGCAGGAAATATTATGGTTAGATGTAAGGCAGATCATCCCAATAATGAAACTGGTTATATCTTGGAATTCATAGGGGTAGGGGATGAAAAACAACAACAGCAACAACAATTTCTCAGATTAAGGTAAATAATAAATTATGGAGGAACTGGGTTTATTCAGTTTTCACAGTGAAGTGGAGGATAACTATACTGATATACATACCAATGTTAAAAAAATCAAAAAAGGACACTCAAAGCTAAAAAAATTATGTTCTTAAGGCTTTATTATAAAGTTGTCTGGGATCACATGTTACTTAATAAAAAATTATTAAAAAAGAAAAAAATCCATCTGGTTATATTTTTCATATTTGAAGCTTTAGGAAAATGTAAAAACACTAAACTAGGGATGTCATGGAACCATACAAGTGAATTTCCTCAAAATATCTGGGAATTGTGACTTTATAGCTTTAGAAACTAATTAATTTCCCTTGGAATTTATAAACTGGCCTTTCATTTCAGTTCACCTTCTCCAGGTCACTTTCCACTCACATTCAGAAAACATTCCTACTTACATCATTATATCCATATAGACAGAGGAGTCTACAGCCCCACTCTGTCCTTGTTGCACAGTCTAGTATTCTAAGTCCTAACTACACCCAGTTCTAGTTAGAACTGACTATTGAAACTCTTCCTGAGAAGATCTTCTTGGTTAATTTTTAGAAATTCTCTTTTTTTTAAAGGTATCATCTTGAATGGTGCTTTAAGGATTTAAAAGTGGTTAATCTATGTTATCTCCTTTCATCTTTAAAATGAACCAATGAGGTAGCTATTATTACACAAATTTTACATATAAGGAAACTGAGTTTGAGAGAGGCTAAGTAGTTTGCTCAAGATAATACTGAGAAGAAGAGTCTGAGGCAGGATTTGAAGTCAGGTCTTACTGATTATGAGTGACTATTACGTACAGAATGCTGTGCTAGTGGAATAGTTTGATTAAAACATAGCCTCTGCCTTCAAAAACCTTACAATCAAGTAAGCAGTAGAAGATGATGCTCATGAGTTGGTACGGTCAAAAAACCTTTGTCACCTGATGATCAACCTTCTTTCGAGGACATCATTATTCTACCAATCACTCGGGTTCAAATCCTCAGAGTTATTCTCTAATCCTAATTGATTTTAACTATTAATATGTAAAAATTAAATTTGCCTCCTCTTTTCCCAGTTTGACTCTCCAATATATTACCAGTACTGTCGGATCATGGTATACTCAAAAGCAGTTTCTTCTGAAATGTTTTTTTTTTTTTTTAAGAGTAGGAGGGTGAACCTTATAAAAGAATACACAGTGGGAAGGACCTTAAAACTTGGCGCCAGCTTGTAGCTTACTAAACTGTATCAACAAGATCATGTCATTCTCAAGAATGTTTCAAATAAAGAAGAAATGTCAGCCTTGAGCATTTTTTTATTAACCCCATTCCCCTAGCTCCCTTCTCATCTCGTCTTCAGATTCAGCTTTTACTGACCACTTCCTCTCTTCAGTTTATTTGTATTAGAAATGAACAGAATCATTAGCTGTGCTGCTTGGTGGTCAGACATGGCCTCTGAGCTTCCAATAATGGTCAATAGTTGTATTTTTCATTCAATAGTTGTATTTTTCATTGGGCAACTGATGTTTGCTTTGCTGATGGCCTTAGGAACTGATGTAATCTGAGATCACACTCTGTTTACATCTTGTTTCACTGATATGCTGACCCCTTTGAAGGCAACAAGAAAGAAAAACAAACACTTCAGAAAAAATACCTGCATGTACTTCTTCTCCAGGTGGGGGGCTGCACCCCAAAATGACTAGCTTCTTTCCAGTTGCTCCAGCTCCACTGTCCCACCCCCGACCTCTTGTATCATTATCAGAAAAGCCACAGAATGCATGGGTTTCAAGATGTTTTCCATCTGCTATCTGATCTTGTGTGTACTTAAATGTTCCATGGAGAATTTTTGCTAATGAATTACATGTCAACCAAAGCAAAAAACAAAACAAAACAAAAAAACAAAAAAACCCTCACATTGATATTTCTTTAGCCCAGTCAAAACACTTCTTTAAGACTTAAGACAATTAAACTTTTCCATAATGATCACTTTCCTACCTCCTTGATTTAAAAAAAAATCTTTTTTTCTTGTTCTGAAAAGTGACTACTGTGTTCCCATCACTACCTATATGTTTCAGTACATCAATAATGTGATTAAATTAAATATTTTTCAAGTACCTACTATGTGGGGGCACAAAGACAAAATGAAATATTCTGTCTCCTGAGAAACTGACATTTTCTTAGAGAGATAAGGAAAAGTAATTACAAAAATTGAGAATTAATTTATAAAAAGAAGTGCCCTCTTAACCACATTGTATATTAGATTGAGCATTGGATTTAGAGTGCCAAGACCTACATTTGAAATCACGTCTCTTTATTCTGAAAAAACATCTTAGAGGCAGCTAGGGAGTACGCTGGATACAGGGCTGTATTTGGAGTCAAGAACAACTGAGTTCCCACCCTTCCTCAGTTATTTACTAGCTTTGTGATCCCGCTCTAGTAATTTCACCTCTCTGGTCTACTATTTAATAATTTGTTAAATGATGGAGTTGAACTAGGCTAGTTGGTTTGTGGTTGTTGATTGTTTGTTTGTTTTGTCATGGACACTTTTAGCAGTCTGGTAGAGCCTATAGAATCAATATTTCTAAATGCATAAAATAAAACACATAAGATTATAAAGGAAACCAATTTTATTGAACACAATCATCAAGATACTTTTAAAAATAAGTACATGGATCTCAGACTAAAAACCTCTAGACTAGGTGATCTCTAAGGTCCCTTTCTCCTCTAAATTTTTAATATAAGACCATGGTTTATCATGAAAGAAAAGATTGGGATCAGAAAGCTCCCCACAATGCTCCTTTCTAATGTGTTTCCATGCTTGATCTAGTCTATTTCTAAACCAAATTACTTTTAAAAGGTGTGAATTTAAATCTAGGAGATTTATTTGAACTAAGTTTAGCAAAACTAATATACTCAGATGAGTATCTTAATTCAATAAAATCACCATGAGCTACTTTATACTTATTTAATTTATTATGCCATTTTTCAAATTTGAATCTCCTCTTTCTAAGAAATGGGAAGCTGGTTGATAAGCCCTGCCCTAGAGTGCCCCCCATCTCCCTTCCAATCCTAAACTCTTTACACCTCCTATTAATCTAATTGATTTATAACCTTAGGCTGGTTTGGTTGGAAAATCATATTAATATTGCTACTTATGAAAATTTATCACATTCAGCTCCAAATAAATTATCTACTTAAAAAAAATCAAATCTGTCTCAAAAACAGGATTTCTCATCTTAAAGGATTTAAAAAAAAAAACAAACCAACTATTTGAAATCTTATCCTGGCTTTCCATATTGGGCATACCCTCTGAGCCTCATTCCTCATTTGTAAAACTGGGCAAAAATAGTTGTACTACCTAATAGTTGGAATTGGGCTTGAAAGAGATAACATATGTGAAGGAATTATTAAATAATACAACATTATGTAATTATAAACTATGATCAAATGAGATAATGTATGTGAGCCTCATTATAACCATAAAGTGCTATATGGAAGTTATTATTATTCCTTTCCTTCTTATCTTATTTGAGTTCAGATATAAATGGAAGGTAGGGAAGAGAACAAGTATTTGGTTTTTTGAAAATTTTTAAAAAATATTTATTTTAAGTTTTCAACAGTCAGTTTTATAAGATTTTGAGTTCTAAAATTTCACTTTCCCCCATTCCTCCCTCCCCAACCTGGCAACCAATCTGATATAGGCTATACATGTATAATCATATTGAACATATTTCCATATTAGTCACGTTGTGAAAAAAAGAATCAAAACAAAAGGGAAAAAAACACAAGAAAGAAAAAATGAACAAAAAATCAAACAAACAAAAAAAGAGAAAATGATATGCTTTGATCTGCATTCAAACTCCATAATTCTTTCTCTGGATGTGAATAGCATTTTCCATCATGAGTCTTTTGGAATTGTCTTAGATAATTGCATTGCTGAGAAGAGCTAAGTCTATCAAAGTTGGTCATCTCACAATGTGACTGTTACTGTGTACAATGTTCTCCTGGTTCTGTTCACTTCACTCAGCATTAGTTTATGTAAGTTTTTCAGGTTTTTCTCAAATCCACCTGCTCACCATTTCTTATATGACAATAGTGTTCCATTACATTCATATACCAAAACTTGTTCAGCCATTCTCCAATTGGTGTGTATCCCCTCAATTTCAAAATTTTTGCCACCACAAAAATAGCTGCTGTAAATATTTTTGTACATGTGGGTGTTTTTGCCTTTTTTATGATCTCTTACGGTGCTGTTGGGTCAAAGGGTATGCACAGTTTTATAACCCTTTGGACATAGCAGAACAAGTATTTGTGCTAAATGCTTTAGAAATATTACCTTACGACAACCCTGTGAGACAGATGCCATTATTTCCCCCTTTTTAGAGTTGAGGAAACCAAAGCAAAAGTTAAGTGACTTGCCCATGGTAATACAGCTAATAAGTGTAAGAGTCTGTATTTGACCTCATCTCTTCTCGATTCTAGCCACAGTGCTCTATCCATTGCAGCATAAAGGGGGTCAATATCTTCCCCTTACTCTTTTATATTTATTGTTTTGTAGATGATTGTAAAGCTAGATAAAACAGGTGTATTTGATATATTGAATAAATATTGGAAAGTAAGCATATCTTTTGTAAGATCACTGAAAACCTTTTCAGGATAATTCAATAGTAGGCAGGGCAATGAAGATATGTGATGTCCCATTCCTACATCATTTTTATTTCTTATGCTAGATCCTTATATTTTGAAAGCTTTTCATTCCATATAGCCTACTGATGGAGTATTTGGTATGACTGTGTCCATTAAAAACATTGTTCTTAAGTTTTTATTTATCAATGTCACATTAGAGAGATTGTTGGCAATGGGTCTGCTTTGATAATACTCAGGTTCCGGTAAATTTTTTGTATGCTCAAGGAATGTTCTGAATTCTGTGTTTTAATTAAAGAATTTGTTATCTGTTAGCTTTCTTAGAACACCAAATGGGGCCATGAAGTGTTGGATATAACTGAAAAAAATGACTAAACAACAAAAGTTCATTAAATATAGTGAATTTGCAATGCATATTTATTCTAGCTTCTTGATGAGAGAGGGATGTAAGTCCTGATTGTTTTTTTTTTTGGAGTCTATAAGCCATGGCAGTTTACAAGGTATAGGTCAGTGAGTTTGGGTTTTTATTCTGGAAGAAAATTCTAGAATATATTATTAAAGGGCATCTGAAAAAGGAAGTAGTGATCACAAAGAGTCAGCATGTCTTTGTTAAGAACAAGTCATACAAGACCACATCCATTTCCTTTTTTTTGGTAGGAGAATTATTTTGGCAAATCATAAGATTGCTGTTCATACAGCTTACCTAGAACAGAGTACTTAATTTGACGTAGTGTCTAATGCTATTCTTATGGACAAATTGAGAGATTTGGAATAGATAATCAAATAGGCATATGTCTTTAGAAGAAATTGAATGACCAGATGCAAAGATTACTCATTGTTGGGTCAATGTCAACTTGCAGAGATGTTTGTAATTTGATGCCTCAGCTTTCTAAATGGCTCTGAGTAACTATATTTAGCACTTTTATCAATGACTCGTGTACTGGCATAGGCGGTATGCATCCTATTTTCCAATGATTCAAAACAGGGAGGGATGACTAATACATTATTGGACAGAGTCAAGATCCAAAAAAGAAACTTTTGGGCTGGAATGTGGGACTAAACCCAATAAATTAAATTTAATTGGGACAAATGGTCAATAAATATTTATTAAGCATTTACTATGTGTCAGGCACTGTACTAACCATAGAACAATTTAATACCTTATATTGTATTCAGAAATGAACTTCACAAATAAGTGATCATTTGTTAAGAATATTATAGGAAGCATTCTTGGTTGGTTATTAGTTGAACTGGACCTCTGAAGGTCCTTCCAGTTCTGAGATTTTGGAGTTCTGTGAGTCACTATTTTTCTCACCAAATACTTCCTCATCATTTTCACAGTTACTACTACTACAATTTTGTATTGCTAGATAAGTTATAGGACGTAAGAAGTCTTCTAAAAACTGCCCATTGTAAAGAGAGAGATGAAGTGGAAGAAGTGTGAAAGGGCTGGAGTGGTTAGTGGTTAGATCACTGGACCTGGAGTCAGGAAGACGTGTGTTCAAATCCCACTTCAGACTTTTACTAGCTATGTTACCTTGAGCAAATCACTTAATGACTATCTGCCTCCAATTCTTCAACTATAAAATAGAGAAAATAATAGAACTTATCTCACATGTTATTCTGAGGATCAAATGAGATAATATTTATAAAACATTTGGCACAGTGCCTGTCATACAGTAAGCACTTAATAAATTACATAGTTTCCTTCCTTCCTTCATAGTCATTCATGGGCTCAAACGGTATTTGCATTGAGTCTTTTCTAGCAATTGGCTATAGTCAATTAAAGGCACATGAGCAAACTAAAATTCTCTTGGAAGAAAAGGTGGTAAAACTATAAATAATTGATGACACAAAAGAATTTCCACCAAGGCAAACATGTGGCCCACAAGGAGTTTGTCATGGAATTTTTGCAGAAGAATTGGACATGAGACTAATCAGCAAGAATATTATGAACAAAAGTAGGAAGAAAGAGAACTTTTGGATTAATGTGCACATGCTACAGTGTCTTTATTTTTGTGACAAGTTAAATAGCTTATTATAGATAGTCTTTGGCATATCTATAATTTTGGCCCTAAAAGAATCTTCTCTTTTAAAAGAATCTTTCCCATCCCAAAGGATGGGAAAAAATGGCTCAGCCCTTTAAGATATCAGGAAGAATAAAATGCTTTTTTTTGTTTGTATTTGTTTCTTTTTCTGAGGTAATTGGAGTTAAGTGACTTGCCCAGGGTCACACAGCTAGTAAGTGTCAAGTGTATGAGGCCAGATTTGTACTCAGGTCCTCCTGACTCCAAGGCTGGAGCTCTATCCACTCTGCCACCTAGCTGCCCCTGAAATGTTCTTTGAAAGTGAAATATTCTCTTCTTTTGGAAGAGGGGTTTCAAGGTTTTAAAAAATAGGCTCTGAAGAAGCAAAAGTGATCTATGACATGTTTAAGGAACTTGACAGGGAGGAGAGGGTGGGCCTTTACTTTTTTATAGAGAAACAAGTGAAGATAGACCATCATATGTTTGATAATGGGTGTAAGACGCTACCTCTAGAAGGTATAGCTCTACTTATGATAAAGAGTCAGTTCCTTGAACTCAATCCAATACATGCTGTGAGTTCATGGAATGTATAAGGAAGGAAATCATCTAGTTAGAGTTAGAAGAATAGACACTTAATGGTGATTTCTAACTCCTTATTTCAGAGTATGGTGATGACCATTGGTTGACTTGAGGTTAACAATAAGATTAACAATGAGAGGCCTTCTGTCTAACTTGGACATATATTCACAATGTGATAGAAAAGTATGGAATGGACAGATTAAGTATGATAATATACCAAGAATTCAAACACAAGGGGAAAAGGTCAAACAAAGAGAAAATGATAACATTGAAGCAGGAACACAATAGAGGCGATCAAAAGCAATTCCAAATCTAGATCAGGAGAAGTAGGATGGGAGCTAGCAGGCTAAAGAAAACTGACAGTTGAAAATCGAGTAGGAATGGACAGACAACCTCTCAAGTCACTTTCAACTCTCAGAATCCTATTATTGTATGATCACATCCAATAGCCTAGTAGGGGAAAACTAGCAGGCAAAAACACCAATTACTCCATCTAAAAAAAAACAAAAAGATAAATGTGATGAGTAAATACAAGAGCTTTGTAGGATCCAAGAAGGAAAATGTAATTATTTAGTGAGAACACATTGGAAGACATACTGGAAGATGAGGAATTTGAATTGTGATTTTTAAAATGTGTTAATGAGAGGGGCAAAGGGCACTCTAGGCACAGAAAACTTCATGATCTAATACCAGAAAATATTTAGGCATGTAATATGGATAATAAGCAATCTGATTTGGTTGGAACATTGAGTGAGGAAAGGAAAAATACAAGATAAGGCTGGAAAGGTTGAGTGTTTCCACATAATAGAGAAACTTGAATGTTAAGCTGAGTCTGAATTTAACTCCATAGTGGAATTACAATTTCTGAGCAAAGGAATAGCAGGACCAGATTATGCATAAAGATGATTATTCTGGCCTCAGTATGAAGGGTGGCTTGGAGAAAAACTGGAGATGGGGAAACCTGGTAAGAGTCTGTTACAATAGTCCCATTAGAGTTGGGGATTTTGTAATTGGTGAGAAAGTGTGGACATTTGTTGTCATTTTAGAATTGGAATTTTCTCTTTTCTTTTTCTTTGCCAAACTCAAAGATTTAGGAAGATAGCTTGGTAATATCTTTATTTCATTTTTTAGGGAAATTTTTTTTTCTGAAACATTTTTTCCTCCCCCAATACCTTCCAGGAGGACTAGAATGAGTTTTCAGTCTGCTGCTGGTACAGCTGCCAAAGCGAACTAACACAAAACTAGAAAATGAGAGTACGGTTGTATCTGCCCTGGTTGAAGCATCTATTGAATGAATAGTGGCTCTGACTGAAAGCTACACATTTCCTCTTCTTATTCTTAGTTTTTTGAGAAGACAGTTTTACTTGGTGATGAAATCACAGAGGTGACACAGTGGATAGAGCAAAGGATTTGGAATCTGGAAAACGTGTTCAAATCCTCTGTCAGATATTTACTTGCTCTGTGACTCTAATCAAATCATTTGATGTTGGTTTCCTCATCTGCAAAAAAAAAAAAAGGAGAGAGAGAGAGAAAGAGATAATAATAGCACCTTCTTCCTAGGATTGTTGTGAGGCTAAAATGAGATAATATTTGTAAAGCACTTTGCAAACCATGAAGTAATATATAAATGCCGGCTATTACTATTATAATTTACAGTTATGGGAACTTAGGATCTAGAATGAGGAATGACTTGCCCATGGTCACACAGATAATAAGGAATAAAGGACCTCTGATTCTAAATTCTATGCCATTTTTACCATGCTGCAAAAGACAACATTTAGATTTAGTCAGTTATAAGTAGTTCACTCTGATCCCAAACTGCACCAAAATAGCCCGTGCTTAACTTGGTTAAACTGCTCTTTCTTGCTAAACAACTCCTAATGGTATTCTCATTTTGAACAAATCTGGTCAGCTGAGTATTCTCCAGTTTCTGGTAACATGTCTGTCAGGAGAATAGAATAAGCAATCTATAGTCACTACATACCTTTCACCAAAATGGAGCTGCCAGACAAGGATGAGGCAACAAAATGATTATATCCACCTTGGTTGGTCACCAAGGCTGGACCATGCAAGCTTACTGAACTGCTTAGTTCAGATAGAGTTACTGTATAATTTACATCTTTGCAATTCAAACTAAAAAATGGTGTTGGCCCTAGCTCTTCAAATAGGGGGTCCAATATGCCTTGACTGCTTTAAACCCTGCAAATGGGGAATAAGAGTAGCTGAAATGATCAGATCAGCAGCTGACTGTAAAAAAAAAATTATACTTTGGTTTAGAAATTCAATTTTTATTCAATGTGGGTTTTATTTATTTAAAAGTATAATTGATTGATTTCTGTATAGAATATGTTATTGGGTCATTTGATATTTAAAGTACAGACTAAATAGAAAAATCAATTATATTTTAAATTTGGCATGAGTTTTAATACACATAGCAGAATTAACAATTTGATGCATGATGGCAAGCATTCCAGATATTGTGGAGAAAAAACAGAATGTGATACAAAAGTGGAGTGGGGGGAACTAAACATAAAATTGTTAGGATGTTTACTTTTCTTAAAATTAATGAATTACAACTTCAACATTTTTTATAAGAATTAGGAATATTTTCTGTGTAAATCTGTATTGTATCCCTAGCTTTCAGGTGATTGAAAAATCTTTTATGCCATGAAAAAAACAAAACAAAACACTTTCACTCCCCATGATAGATTACTTTCTTATTTGATTTGGCTACTAAATAAAGGATTCAGAATGTATGTTCTATTTCTCAAAATTATAAGAAATAATGACATCAGTTTAATTAAGACATTATGTATTCAAAATGAACATGATAAGTCCTCCTTTTTATAAATTAAAGGATCATTTTAATTTAGTCACTTAATATTGCATATCTTTCCTATATGGTTTGGCCATTATTTAAATACTTGTTGAAAAAAAAGTTTATTGAGGTTACAGGTGGAATTGATAGTTACGAGGAGATATAATACCTTAGATGTCTGTCACATGAAGGCAGTTGTTCAGATAAGACCAGGATTCAAAAAGGGTTGCTCATATCCCACACAAACTAGCAAAGTATTTGAAAATGTGTTTCACATTTGCATAGACTTTAAGCATTATTGGAAAGCTCAAAGTACCATGGTTTCTGTTTAAGACTACCACATTTTAAGAGCAGGTTTAGCAAAACCACTATTTTTCTAAGGAAACTTTTGTTTATAAATGATATAAAAATAATGCCAAGAATACCCACCAAGTGAAATTATTGAATTTGTGGTAATAAAAATGTTTCCAACTTAATTCTTGAGACAAAAGAAGTGAACCAGGCAATGGGCCAAATAAAGTTTTCAAGTCACCCACAGGATTTTGGGGGTGGGAGTGGCATCTGACTTCCTTTTTTCTAACTTGACATTTGAATTTATCTTGAAAACCTCATGTTTATGTTAAGTCTATGGAGGGTTTAATGCAGGAATTTATTTGTACAATGCTACTTTGGTGGCTGATTATTAATTACCATGCTAAATTTACTGGGTGTCAAACTGGACTCCAAGTGAAATTCCATTTCTAAGTTAATTAACATACATGTCAATTCTTCATATTTAGGTATGGCATCACAGATGGTGATTGATGTTTGTGCACATGGGCAAATCTAAAAGAACTGCTTAGTGACCGATGCTTCTTTCCATACCTTATACGTGTAATGGGAATTTGATATATGCTTAGACCACCTAAGATAGTGTCATCTACTTGGAAGACTCACGGGGAACTACTTGCAGGAGCCTAGAAGAAAAAGGCATGTGTCTAATAGAGTATAATGTTCATTTTATATTGGCCTACTACATGTTTGGGAGTGGGGCATCTAGGGGGTGCTGTGAATAGAGTCTGCAAGGCCTAGAGTCAGGAAACCATAGTTTGAATTCAGCCTCAGACACTTATTAGCTGTGAGACTCCAAGCAAGTCACTTAACCCTGTTTGCCTCAGTTTTCTTTTCTGTAAAATAACCTGGAGAAGTAAATGGTAAACCACACAGTACTTTGCCAAGAAAATTCCAAATGGGATTATGAAGAGTTGAACATGATCAAAAAAGACTGAACAACAACAATGGTTGGGAATACTATTTGCCATTGACTGTGTGGTTAGAAATGTCAATTAGTATCTTTAAAATGGCCTGACTTGGCAACTCTGGTGACTTCTGCTGCATTTTCAACTGATGTTTTTATTCATCCGTACTATAGTATAGTATAGTATAGTAGATGGGTCTGAAGATCTCCTCTGCTGTCCACCTCTTTAGGTCATGTGGCCCTAAGAAAGACGTCTGAGTTTCTGCACTTTTCATTGTTCTTTTCCATTTTAGGTGCAGGGAGTAGAGTTTCTGATCCAGCCCAGAACTTGAGTCATGTAGATCCAGGAGCTTAGGAATCCAGGCTGGAGTTTGCAACCAGCCCAGCTGGAAAGCCCTTAGGAACAGAGTTTGAGGGCATAAACTCAGCAGAAACTTACATTAAAGATTTTGGACTTGAACTGAGTTAAATTGTGAACCTAATCTCTCTCCCCTCCCTAGAACCCGAGGTGGTATTAGAGGGAGTGAATTATTGCTCCACAGATTTTTTTTTGGAAAATGTTTGGACATTTGTCTTTGCTATATCTTTGAAATAAGTATCTCCTTGTTAAAGCTACTCTCATGTTAACTAGTTAAATGTAACTAGAGTGATAGTCACTAGGCCCCTTAAATAATGCGAACATAGCTGGTTGGGGCTTGAGCCAAAGACAGAAAAACATACTCCTCTCAGGGTAGCAGACAAACCTGCCCTGGTATAAAATGTAACATATTTGGTCCTGAGAGAGTAAGGCCAGAGTAAAACTGTGTACATATATCTCAAAGTTGTACAAGTCACTTTTCCAAGGTATAGAACTTCTTAAAAAATCTCACCTACCCAGAAGAGAAGTAAGAACCACAAAATAGGAAAACAAAGACATAGGAAAAATTTTAGTAGATGTCCCCTAGACCTTAAATAGCTTATACACTTTTCTCATAGAAGTGCCTCCCTCAGGCCCTCAATTAGTCTTATTTAAAAAAAATAAGTGCATAATATTTCCTTTTCTAGCTTAAAACAAACTGAAAGCAACAAATTAGAAGTTAATGGTAAAAACTGACATCCTGACGAAAGCAAGAAGATAAAGTTGATAACGTGACAGAAAGTGAAGAGAAAGAATGACTATGAAAAGTAAACCCCAACATTAAAAAAAAAAATCCAAAGACCCTGATATCGAGGGCCATATTGTATAGGAGAAATAGGTCTACAAACCTAAATGATACTCAAGAACACTATTATATTTTATAACAGTATGACATGATAATGATTATCCTAGCCATCAATGAAAAGATTAAATTATATTCATTATACTTTGTGTAAAGGACAACATACACTCATCCTATGTGATTGCCCATGTCATGGAAGATGCCTTGTCCAAACAAAAGAATTTACTATTAAAGTAGGAATTGTATAAATTCTCTTAATTTTGGATGGTGTTATTTTTTATTGTATAGGTCCTTTTAAATGAAATATATAATGACTAAAAAAGAGAATGGCATAACTATCCATGTAGTAAAAATCAAATGAATGAAAAATTCATATTACACAGATTCTGACAGACAGACTCTCTATTTATGTATGATGATCAGCATCAGAGATGGAAGTCCATGCAGATGAAGACAGGGATCTTTTGAATTACAGGAATATAAACAATGGGTTCAACAAATCATGTTAAGATTGGAGTGTTTTCCAAATGCCTCATTTGATTCTCCCAACAACTTGTAGGAGTTACTCCATATCATTCTTCCTTTTGTACCTATGAGGTCTCTGAGGCTCAGAAAGGTAACATGCCATGGCCATGGTCACAGAGTGTGAGAGGTGGAATTCAAAGCCAGTTGTGCACAATGGCAGGTATGTTACTACCTCCTTTTTACCATGCAAACTTTATTTTATGTAGTTATACTAATAGTTTTGATAATGACCAAGAACAATGCTAAGGCAACTTGTCTCTTCAGTTAGAGGATATTGTTATTCCACATTAATTAGGATGGCTGAACTTCTCTTATGTTTCCCATTATAGTTTAGTCTCACTTCAATATTCCAATGCATTTGTAATCTCAGCAAGGTAATTATTACCTCCAGCAGTACAATTCACAGATACATACATGCCTACTGATCTAATGTAGTTCTTGTCTGTGTCCTTAGCATTATACTTTGGTTTTACAGATTATTAAGACTTTAAAAAATGTTTCTTAGTTGATTTACTAAAGTGGCCACAGTCTGATTTCAAGATGCCAGGGGCAGTAGGCTGTAGTATCTTCTTCTTTGCTCCAAGGTAAGCTATCTTTTCCTGAACAATAGATAAAATCTCCTTACCAGTTATGGAAATTACTATGCCTTACAAATTTAAGTTTGTTTTTAATTAGTCTTCGCTATTAAATCACAATTAACTTTTTTCACTTCTGTTTATGTAATATACTAATCATGTCCCCCAGTCTTTCTTGCAGTTCATTGCTGGGTAAAAGGTAGTCACACAAACACAAAATGCATTGACTTCTACCCAATAACTCTAATTGACGTCCTTTCTCATTAGATTTGCCTTTTTTCTTTTTTATGTATTTGTTTAAAAGAATCTCCTTTTATATTATTTATATTATACTTATTTCATATTAAGAACTTGTGTAGGTATAAATAGATTTGCTTCATTTAAGTTCAAATCAATTTGACAAACATTTATTAGAGATAATAAATGGTACATTGCCAAGGACATAAGAATCACATTATTATTAATTTTATCACTCATTAATATATCCTTGGCAGAATATCATAATAGCCATAGTTAAAGCCATAACAACTTTTATCCTTTTATTTGGTCAGTTCAATGGAAAACATGGCTGACTTTCTCCTCCATTTTCCAAAAGCCCTCTACAGAAGTAAGACACTTCTTTAATCTGGATAGAGTAGGTTACTCCATTGTGAGAAGTACGTGTGACTCTAAAGCCAGCAGAAATTTTTTTAAATTCTTCAAAATGAATTTAGCAGATTTGGCTTTTTAACATACCATCTTGAAGGTCTGGGCAATGGGGTCCATACTTTGGGGACACCTGACTTTGAGCTTGGTGTGCCATGCAGTCTGCTAGAGCCTATGACAGCCATTTAACACATAATCTATTCCTTACATTATAGAGCTCTGAGCTATGCACACCAGGAGAACACAGGCCTGGTGTCCCTGTTGTGTTATTTACCTCTGCTCTGAGCAGTTAAGTCCACCGCAGCCATTTAGTAAATTATCAGTTTTCTTATTGGCCCTAAATTGTGCCTAATTAAAAATCTGACCTCCATAAACTAGTCCTCTTCCTAAAGAGACAGAACATAAACAGGAAAAATCAGCTAATTGCTGCAAAAACTGCTTTTGTGGCACTGTAATTGGACCTCAGTGAAACAAATGAACCCACTGGGATTCCCTAATGAATGTTTAACTGCAAACAGTAGTCGAGCACTTAAGCAGCTAGGCTGATGGTCCCTAATGAAATCAAATAAAATCAAATCAAAGAATCTGGCATTTTTACTAACCAGATTTCTTGGTTCTACAACATATACAATAGTATATTTCTGGATAAGTTAATGCAGAGAGAAGTTAGAAAGAAAGCTTCCAAAACTGGGTTGAAACAGCTTGTTTTACCATTTTCTTTCTTCCCCAAACTCCCCATCTAACCTGCCGTACGCTGGTTAATTTCACACTTGGAACTTTCTGTCTTGCTGAAAGAACAGGAAGAAATTGTTGAGCTCCAGTTGGGCTATTTCCTTATTGATGATGTCTTATAAAAGTGACATTTCCTTTATACTGAATCTGAGAGAACTTTTCTGAGTGGCAAGTTGAGAGTTCAGAATTTACATTTTTTCTAAGGCATCATGTTCTTAATTGATTTTTGACCATGTTTTGTCTAAAGGAAATGAGAAGTACACAAATTATTGATTGCCTCTTTTGGCTAAATACCATTTTTGTATTAAGATAATAAGATTTTAATGGCAGTTAGGTGGAACAACGGGTAGAACAGTAGACATGGAATCAGGAAGACCTGACTTCAGATCAGGCAACAGACACTAGCTATATGACTCTAGGTAAGGCATGTAACCTCTGTCTGTCTCAGTTTCTTCAACTGTATAGTTAGCCTTTCCATGTTATGACTTTCTCCATCATGGTTTTGATTTATCATGAGTCAGCATAAGAAATTAAATGGGAATTTTTGGGGAGTTTTGCAGAAGCCACAGATGACACACAAAGGCCAACAGATGGCACAGAACCTATGACCAAATACTAAACCAAATTTTACAATAAAATACCATAAACACTCCATACAAGAAAAAGAAAAAGGGACAGCTAGGTGGTGCAGTGGATAGAACAATGGCCCTGGATTCAGGAGGACCTGAGTTCAAATCCAGTCTCAAATGAAACACTTACTAGCTGTGTGATCCTGGGCAAGTCACTTAACCACAATTGCCTTGGCAAAAATAAAAAAAATCAGACTTCTTTTCTGGTATGAAGTGAAGGCCAAAAAATTTTATGTGGATTTTCCAGATCTCAGGGATGCTACACCCCTAAACCCTAATGTGGAAGGGATAATTATAAAATGAGATAACAGTGGAACCTATCTCCCAGGGTTGTTGTGAGGATAAAAGGAGATAATATTTGTAAAGTGCTTTGTAAACTACACACACACACACACACACACACACACACACACACACACACTAGCTATTGAACTTAAATTATTTAAAATATACACAGTATGGAAATTTTTTACCATCTTCATATTTTTCTACTTTTAGAAACTTTCTCTACTAAACTTCAAAAAATAATAGCTAAGACCTTAAAACATTTCTTCACATAGTTTTTTGGTGTTGCATAATCTTTAGAAAAAGTCATCTGTCAACATTGATTGTTGAGGTATTTTACCGACTCTCATATGAATGTCAAATTCTATTTAAAACAAGATTTTTTTAGAAAGAGCCCAGGACTAGGACTCAGGAGAGCTGATTTTGTCACTTTGCTGAGCCTCAATCCCTTCATCTGCAAAATCAGGGGACTGAGCTAAGTGATCTCTAAGAACCCTACAAACTTTGAAATTACAAGATTCAAATTCAAAATGACCAAACAAGCAATAAATAAACATCTTTAAGGTCTGAATAAATGCCTATTACAATGGTAGGTGCTGTCAGCATAAAGACATAAATTAAATAGGCTCTGATCTCAAGAAATTTGAATTCTATTGATGGCTGATTTCATAATGATATTCAGTCAGAATTTGTGAATCTGTTTTCGGTATCCATATTTTCTTCCTTATAGTCAGACCCAAGGGTATAATGGTAAATATTTAATACCTGGCTCTGCAGAAAAAAATAAAAAATAAGCAAGACTTTCTTTTAAGTTTAGTTTGCATTAGCATTTTCTTCATCATATTCTCAAAGATAGGCAATCAACAAAATAACAAATCAAACCTTTTGTAATTTTCGCCTGTTTCCAAGATGTAAATGCTTACACAGAAAATGAAACCATTGACTCTTCTGAACAGGTATGAATAAACCCCAGCACATATACAGGGCTTAGACAAATGCCCTACTATCTTGGATTCTCCCAGCTTATGTTTTCCTAAAATCTTAGGAAACCCTAAAGTAAAAGGAACACAAAGTAGAATGTACAATGAAAACAAGTTTACTTATATCCATTTACACAACACATCCTAGAGAGTATCAGTTGTCCAGTAAACTTTGACACTAGGTAAGTGATTCCAATCTATCTGATATTTAACACCTTCATGGAAAACTACATCATTCAATAAAAATACATGGTTTGACTAAAATGACATTTAAACCTAATTGACAGAGTAATTATAAAGTTTTAGATAAATTAACATGTTTATTCAAGGAATGTGTGATTATTCTCTCTAGTGGTTCAGTCCAGATCACAGTCCATTCATGTTGTTTCTTTCAAGTTAATTTTTATTTCTGTTTTTCCTTGGGGGTCACTCACAGCTTGATTCTTTAGAGACTGTCATAAAGTTTCATAACCATATGACATATCTAGAAAAAATATCATTTAAAGTATTATACAGATTCCAAAGTATAATCCAGTGTGTTCTCTTCCTCTGATTCAATTATGTGCCCAACCCATTACCTTTTGTCTGAAATAGATATATTGGACTTGAATTCATGTTACGGTCTGAAAAAGGAAACATTTGCCATCCATTTAGTTATTCCTGCATGGAATATTAAATCAATTTCTCTTGAATTATCATGGATCTCAGTGAGCAGGGCATATCATATGCTGAGACTTGATATAATAAGAAATCAGACACAGACAAGAGAAATTGGATGATTTCTCCATCTATATGGAAGCCCTTTTCTTTTTGGTAGTTGCAAAGCCCATCCTCCATGACATTGGCTAACAACTTTGTCTAGCATATATCTCTCTATTTTATACTTCATTTAATTTTAGTAATTATTTATTAGTTATGGTTGTCTCTAGTGGAATTTATTAAGGGATCTTGTATGATCTTTAACATGCATGAGAGATTTTTTCTTAGGAGCATCCTTTGAGGTTGTGATTTCTTTTGCCAAGTATAGTATATGGCATAGGCTCCTGTATAGTCAATGAACAACAACAACAAAAAAACATTGTCTTCTATTCTTTGCACATTTCAGCCAACTGTGGGACTAAAAAATATATTCTGCTGTGGTGAATCATTCTTTACAAAATCTTGTCTGTTTTCTTTTCCTATTTCCATAGGGGATATCCTCAATGCTTTTGTAGATTATTACCATAAATATTTCAGAAAGCTGAGAAAACAAGCTTGTAAGTCAGTAATTAGCATCCTCTTGGTTGCCTTTCGGGGACTGGGAATATCAGCCATGACTTTCATATTTTAGAGTATCTTCATGTCCTTTCTATGTCTTATAAAATGATCCATTAGTACTTTAAAAATTGGGTCATTTTTAGTGTGAAGGTCTTCATTCTGTTCCAGCCACCTTCCCTGACTTCATTTTTCACAGTGTTATCTTTATGTCATTGTATTGTACATCAAGGAATAAGTATGGCATTTGAGTTACTGTGTTTAAAATCAACTTGGGTCACCATCAGTTGGTGGCCACCTCTCTGATAAGAAGAATTTCCATTAAAAAAAATTGCTTGGCTTGTCTCCTTATTGTTGCACATAGCATATTAAAATGCTTAAAACCTCTTCAGCTCGAGTAGTTCTCCTAGAATTTATGTTCATCCAGCATATATTTCAACAATGCAAAGTCATCTCCATGCCAAGAAGTAGTATCATATAATTACCTATTCATGGAGATTCCTAAAAATAAAATAAATGACTAGTGGATCGACACTAATTTTTTTTTTTTTTTTGCTTTTTGGTGAAGCAATAGGGGTTAAGTGACTTGCCCAGGGTCACACAGTTAGTAAGTGTCAAGTGTCTGAGACTGCATTTGAACTCAACTCCTTCTGACCCCAAGGCCAGGGCTATATCCACTGCACCACCTAGATGCCCCTAATTATTTTTTAATTACATTTGGACAATATATAATAGACCTTCAAGAGAAGGAAAAAGAGAAAGTTAAGAATATATATAATATATATATATATTCTTCATATATGTGCTATATACATATACACACTTTAAAGTTGTTTCATTATCATTTCCTCAGGTTAGCAAAGTAGTAAGATATCATGTTGTCATTGTCATTTTTTTTGTCATTTTCAGTCTTGATGCCTAAAAATGCCACTCCAAGTAATTTGAGCATTCAAGAATATTCAGACAATGAATTAAAATTTATATGTATATATGTATATGTATATATACACACACATATGTATGTATTTCCAGCATGTATATTTCTGCATATATGTTTTAAAAATGTGTTACCCTTACTATTATGGTATATGTATTTGTTGGTGAATATGTACTAGGTACATGAGGAGCCCTTTAAAAATCTGTCTTTTGGCTGATTAGAAAATGAACACATTAGTGGGGATTCATTAGCTACTTCTTGGAGTAATTTGTGGGGGTGGGCATTTGCCATTAGATATGTTTTATTATTTTTAATATTCAGTCAAATTAGGGAATCACTAATGAAATTTCAATCCGTTGTTTGAATATTATATGAATGCTCAAATCAATCGCAACTTTTGGGCATTAGGCCTGAAGGAAGGCCAATGATAGCAAACTACCTTATTAACTGGAGAAAATATTAGTGGAACAACTGTAAGGTACACTTTAAAAATGAAAACTTTAAGAATCATCAGGAATTCTTGGCCACAAGTCTTGGGAATCAAAACATCATATTTTAAACCAGACTTTAAGATAAACTGGAATAAATTTGAATTCATTTCAAGGCAAAAAAAGTGACCTATTTCTTCTCATTCTGCCTTCTTTCTAAAGTAAGCATATGTAGTGGTGTTGTGCATCAGCTACAGCTCCAAAATAATTGCAGTTTCAAATTACTCCCTTGATTGTGGTGTGTGTGTGTGTGTGTGTGTGTGTGTGTGTATGCAGGTTTCAAGATGTTTTATGCAAACAATTTGCATATGTGTACCATTCAAGATAACAAAAATTATAACCAATAATAGTAGATGAATTCTTCTAGGCAACAATCTCACCTTCTCTTATTTTAATAGACAACCAAGGCCTATATTGTAAGCTCTTTATACCAGAAAAGATATTTTGCAAGAAAGCATTTTTAATCTTACTTCTATCCAATAAGTAAACAGTTGGGACAGGAGAAAATATATTCAGAAGAGATTTGTGATGGATGTGATATAATTTTGAGAGTATTGGGAGGATAATTCTCATGATATAAATAGGATGATACTGAACACTTTGGGAAAAAAATCTGAGACCTTAAGTCATTACTAAAAAGGGTTATAGAAAAAATGTCGATAACTATTAACCCATATGGCTCAATTTCTAAAAGTTTTAAAATTGGAATAACCTGTATGCACATTAAAAATCTCCATGATCAAAAGATAAGAAGAAGGAAGATACAGGCTTTTAATATTATATTCTTTAGTAGGCTGAAACTTTGTAGTCAGACAGTTGTTTGAAAGGTATAGATAATACACTTTATATAGTTGGTACACATTTTAAAAACAAACAATTCAGCAGAGAGTGAATTATTGCCTTACTCTCCTCCAAGAACTTATCTTTCACATGTTAAAATCAGGTGAGACTACTTGAAAGCTGTAAAAAGAAAGATAATTCTGTTTGATGACTGAATAATAATTAATATCAAGGCCTAAACAGTCATTTTTATGCATTCCAGATACATTGCCAGTGTCAGGTAGCATGTACAGTGCAGTCATATTAAAGTGATAATAAAAATAATAGTTAAATTTGTTTTTAAAACAGATTTTCTCTACATGATGAGGCATTCTACATCTTTTTTTCTATAAGAATGGCATTCTATAAGAATGGCATATTCTGAACTATGGAAAATAGGAGACCATTGTAAATGAGTTTTATAATCAATTTTTAAAATTTCATCCACTTAAGAAAACCAAGCCTATTGTTTAGTCTGTGATATATATATATATATACACATATATATTAGGATGGACATCTCATGAGCTGGTCTGTCAATAAATATATGTTTGAAAGTTACTGTGCACCTTATACCTGAGATCAGGGTATATTGTTTTTCAGAAATTATATAGTGACATCCTCCATCAATATTCATCCTGAAACAAAAACCTAATTTTTTGACATCACAGTATTTTAGACTATCATAGTTTAAAGGAATATCAGAATTCATCTATTTTAACAAGTAAATGAGTAGGAGTTATTTCTATATAACAGTAAGTCATGGAACCAAGTCTCTGAAAAAGTAATGTTGAAAGTCACTGAAACATCAATTAGAGTATGTTGTAGACATTACCAATAACTAGTATTTGAAAAAAAATTAAAAGGTATTAATCAGAGAGATGAACTGTATGGTCAGAAAAATAATTTGGCCAGTCATATAGTGAGAGTGAGGGATAATTGATGGGCAGTACATGCCCATCATGCCCTATTCCATTCTTTGTCAAAAGCATCTTAGAGAAATGGGTATGCTAGGCAGGAGCAAGATGGTTAAATAGAGGTGGAAACCTAGCCAAACTCTCCCAGAATTCCATTTCAAACAACTTTAAAATAATGCCTCAAATCAAATTCTGAAGTGGCAGAGACAACAAAAGTTTGAGGTGAAATATTTTTCCAACCTAAGACAATTTACGAGGTCACCAGAAGAAGTGTACAATAATTGGGTGGAGGCCATGATGGAGCACACGTGCAACAGCACCAGCTTGGGTCTCAGAGGCAGCTGTTGCTGCAGCAGTACGTTCAGGATCTCTCAGCCTAGGGGCATTAAAGGGGTGTGAACCACTAGTCAGAAAGAGATGATATGGTACTCTTTGCTGGCACTGGGTGAAGAGCCTGGAACTCTATTGCCCATATACAATTCTGGGTCACAGTTCTAGGGCAGAGAAGAGTGCTTGTGACTGCAGGCAAATAGGGGCCTTTCTTGGATAAAGACTAGAACACAGACCAGAAGAGCAGTGACCATAGCTCTCCACAAATAACATAATCTTTTTTTTTTAAAGTACTACTTTTTTTTAGGCAATTGGGGTTAAGTGACTTGCCCAGGGTCACACAGCTAGTAAGTGTCAAGTGTTTGGTCTGAGGCCTAATTTGAACTCAGGTCTTCCTGACTTCAGGACCAGTGTTCTATCCATTGTGCCAGCTAGCCGCCCCTACACAAATAACATAATCTTGAAAGCACTTAAAACTTGCAGACCCCCAAAATTATCTCTAAAAATAGCAGCAGCAGACACACACACACGCACACACACACACAAACACACACATGAAGTTTGGGACAGTGCCTCCACACCCTGGGTGAGCAAATCCCAAGTTTCACATAAACTTAAAAGTCAAGAAATAGACCAGGAAAATAAGCAAAACAACAATAACAACAACAAGAAACCACTTGACCATAAAACAGTTACTATGGTGGTTGTGAGGACCAAGACACAGACTCAGAATGCAACAGTGTAAAAATAGCTACAATTAAAACCTCAAATAAAAAAATGCTAATTGGACATAAGCTCAACAAGAATTCTTGGAAAAGTTTAAAAAAAAGACATGAATGGTAGAGGAAAAATTGGGGGGGGATAAAAATAACACAACAAGATTATGAAAAAAAATCAACATCTTGGTAAAAGAGGAAGACAAATATTGAAGAAAATAATAACTTAAAAAACAGAATTGGCCTAATGGGAAAACAAAACAAAACAAATATTCACTGAAGAAAGGAACTCCTTATTATACCCAAAGGACTATAAAAATGTGCATACCCTTTGACCCAACAATAGCACTTCTAGGGCTATATCCCAAAGAGATCATAAAAATGGGAAAAAGGACTCACATGTACAAAAATATTTATAGCAGCTCTTTCTGTGGTGGCAAAGAATTGGAAATTGAGGGGATGTCCAATTGGGGAATGGCTGAACAAGATGTGATATATGAACATAATGGAATACTATTGTGGTATAAGAAATGCTGAGCAAACAGACTTCAGAAAAACCTGGAAAGACTTGTATAGACTGATGCTCAATGAAGTGAGTAGAACCAGGAAAATGTTGCACATAGTAACAGCCACATTTTACAATAACTAACTTTGACAGAATTAGCTCTTCACTGTAATACAAAGATCTAAGACATCTCCAAAAGTCTCATGATAGAAAATGCTATACACATACAGTGAAAGAACTATGGAGTTTGAATGCAGATTGAAGTATACTATTTGCTCTTTTTTTTCTTCTGTCTTGTTTTGTTTCTTCTTTCTTGTGGTTATTCATATTGCTTCTAATTCTTCTTTACATCATGACTAATGTGAAAATATGTTTAATAGGAATGTATATGTAGAGCCTATATCAGATTGCAAGCCTTCTTGGGGAGAAAGATGGAGAGGGAGAGGCAGAAAATTTAAAAAACAAAAACTTATGGAAGTGATTGTTGAAAACTAAAAATAAATTAATAAAAAAAATAAACATAAAAAAGAAAGGAACTACTTAAAAAGTTGAGTTGATCAAATAAAGGAAAAAAAAAGGTACCAAACTTACTGAAGAAAATAATTCCTTTAAAATGAAAATTGAATAAATGAAAGCCATGACACCATGAGGTATCAAGAATTAATAAAATAAATTCAAAAGAATAAAAAAAGAAGAAAATGTGAAATATCTTATAGAAAATCAACTGACCTGGAAAATAGATCAGGAGAAAAAAATTCAAAATTATTGGACACCTGAAATCCATGAGAAAAAAAATAAAACCCAAACATCATGTTTTCAGAAATTACAAAGGAAAATTCCAGACATCTTAGATCCAGAGAGCAAAATAGAAATTTTAAAAATTCACCCATCACTTCCTGAAAGAGATCCCAAAATGAAAACTCCCAAGAATACTATAGCCAAATTCCAGAGCTCACAAGTCAAAGAGAAAATATTGCAAGCAGCCAGTAAAAAACAATGGAAATTTTGTGGAGCCACAGTCATATTCACACAAAATTTAGCAGCTTCTACATTAAAAAAAGCAGAGATCTTGTATTTTGCTATTCCAGAAAGCAAAGGAACTAGGATTACAATCAGGAATAACCTACCCAGCAAAACTGAGTGCAATTCTTCTGGGGGGAAATGGATGTTTAATGAAATAGAAGACTTTCAAGCATTCTTGATGAAAATATGAAGTTGAGTAGAAAATTTAACATTCAAACACAAGACTCAAGAGCATAAAAAGGAAAGAGAGATCATAAGGGATTCAATAAGGTTAAATTATTTACATTCCTACATGGGAAGATAACACATGTAACTCCTAAAAACTTTGTCATTATTAGGATAGTTAGAATGAGTCTACATAGACAGAGGGCATAAGTGTTAGTTGACTATGTTGGGATGATCTAAAAAAAATGGAATGGTGAGAAAGAAGGAGGCACTGGGAGAAGGAGGAAGGGGAAAAAAGAACAGGGGAAATAAATTCACAAAAAAGAGAAGTACAAGGAGCTTTAATAGTGGAGGGGGAAATGGAGGTAGTGTCAGACAATGCTTGAACCTCACTCTCATCTGAATTGATTCAAAGAGGAAAGAATGTGTGTGTGTGTGTGTGTGTGTGTGTGTGCATGTGTGTATGCCATTTGGTTATAGAATTTTATCTTAATTAATGAGAAAAATGATAAGAAAAAAGAGGAATGATAAAAGGAAGACAGAATAATGGGGCAGTGGTCAGAAACAAAATGGGCTAGACAAGGGAGAGGGTAAAAAGGAAGAAAAAAGGATAAACAGAACAAAACAAGATGGAGAGAAATACAAAGTTAGTAATTATAAGTGTGAATGTGAATGGAATGAACTTGCCCATAAAATGGAAGCAGATAGCAGGATGGATTAGAAACTAGAATTGAAAAATTAGTTTTTTATGAGATACACAAAACAGAGAGACACATAGGAAAAAAAAAACAAGGGAATGTAACAGAATCTATTGTGCTTCAGCTGAGCTAAAAATGGTAGTGGTAGCAATCATGATCTAAGACAAAGCAAAAGCAAAAATAGACCTAATTTAAAGGTCTATAAAATATATAGCCTGTATCAGATTGTGCACCATCTTGGGTAGTGAGGTGGGGAAGGAAGGGGAGAAAAATTTGAAACTCAAAAGCTTAGGGAAGTGATTGTTAATAAATCAAAGTAAATTAATTTAAAAAAAAGAAATTCCTTTATATCACTGAGTGTCCATTTTTTCCCCTGAAGGATTATACTCAGTTTTGCTGGGTAGGTGATTCTTGGTTGTAATCCTATCTCCTTTGCCCTCTGGAATATCATATTCCAAGCCCTGTGGTACCTTAATGTAGAAGATGTTAAATCTTGTTATCCTGATTGTGTTTTCACAATGCTTGCATTGTTTCTTTCTGGCTGCTTGCAATAGTTTCTCCTTGACCTGGGAACTCTGGAATTTGGCTATAATATTTCTAGGAGTTTTCCTTTGGGTATCTCTTTCAGGAGGTGATCTGTGGATTCTTTCAATTTCTATTTTACTCTCTGGTTTGAGAATATCAGGGCAGTTTTCCTTGATAATTTCTTGAAAGATGATGTCTAAGCTCTTTTTTTGATCATGGCTTTCAGACGGTCCAATAATTTTTAAATTCTCTCTCCTGGATCTACTTTCCAGATCAGTTATTTTTCCAATATGATATTTCACATTCTATTTTTTTTTCATTCTTTTGGTTTTGTTTTACAATGTCTTGATTTCTCATAAAGTCAGTAACTTCCAATTGCTCCATTCTAATTTTTAAGGAAGTATTTCCTTCAGTGAGCTTTTGGACTTCCTTTTCCATTTGGTCAATTCTGCTTTTGAAGGTATTCGTCCCCTCATTGGCTTTTTTGACCTCTTTTGCCACTTGGGTTAGGCTATTTTTTATGGTGTTATTTTCTTCAGTATTTTTTTGGTTCTCCTTTAGCAAGCTGTTGACTAGTTTTTCATGATTTTCTTGCATCACTCTCATTTCTCTACTTTCTTTTCCTCTACTTCTCTCACTTGCTTCTCAAAATGCTTTTTGAGCTCTTCCGTGGCCTGGGCCTGATTCACATTTTTCTTGGAGGCTTTGGATGTAGGAGATTTGACTTTATTGTCTTTTTCTGGTTGTATGTTTTGATCTTCTTTGTTACCAAAGAAAGATTCTATGGTCTGACTTTTTTTGTGCAGTTTGCTCATGATCCCAACCAATTACTTGAGTTTTACAATCTTTATTAAAGTAGGGGTCTGCTTCCACTATGGAGAATGTACTGTCCAAAGCTTCAGGGCTTTTGTGCAGCTGTTTTCAGAGATACTTCTAAGGACCTGTAAGTTTTCAGTTCTTCCAAGGTGGTATGATCAAGGGTGAGGTGTTTACTCCTTTCCTGGCCTGTGCACTGGTCTATGAGTGGTGAGGTGTTTACTCCTTTCCTGGCCTGTGCACTGGTCTATGAATGATCACAAGCACTCTTTTCTGCCTTAGAACTATGAGGAAGATTCCCTCTGCACTGCCACTACAAGCTCCACCATGCCAGCACTCCTCCTTGTCCTAGGATTGCCACCCAGAACTGTGATCCAGATCCAAGCAGAGGCAAAACAAGAGCATCCTGCAAAGAGAGCCCTGCAGTCCCCCTCTGATCAGCCATTTGATTCCCCCTCAGTCTGTGGGCCAGAAACTCTGGAAGTAGTCATTGCCCCTGGTTTGCTCTGGGTCTGGGGCTGGGACTGAGCTTCTCTCTCACCATAGTCACAGACTTTTCTTACTGACCTTTTAGATTGTCTTTGGTGTTTGTGGTTTGAGAAGTCTGGAAACCACCACAGCTGTCCATGATTCAGTCCTCTGAGGCCTGCTCCAGCTTTGCTGAGAGGCCTGTTTTGCCTATGTGCCAACCCTGAACTGCGTTTCTCTCCCAGCTCTGCATGATAGATTTTTCTAATCAACCATCCAGGTTGTCTTGGGTTGGAAATTTGTTTCACTCTGTCTTTTTGTGGGTTCTGCTGCTCTAGAATTTGTTTAGAGCCATTTTTTACAGGTATTTGAAAGGGCTTGGGGGAGAGCTCAAGCAAGTCACTGCTTTTACTCTGCCATCTTGGCAGAGTATTATTTCATTTGTACAATGGAAACTTGACATCCAACATTATTGATCTTCAGTAAGTGTAGAAGAGGCTAGAGAGAGGAATAGAATTTGGAACTCAAAATATTAAAAAAAGTTATATATAAATAATAATTAAAAAAAGAAGTCAACCATCCCTCTGGAAAATTTATGTGAGGATGTAGACAAGAGTTATAATAGATGAGAGAGTAAAGACTTTGATTTAGATTCAGAAAATCACTCCATAAATAATAAATATAGAATGAAGTAGAAGTGACTAATGAACAGTTTGGAAGGAAAAGGTAAATTAGCAGGCCACAAGTTGAGTATGAGTCAATAATATCATATACCTATAAATTTAGTGCAATTTTAGACTAAAATATATAAAGAAAGTGTCCAGAAAGAGAGAGGTTAAGGAACAATGGTTTCATTGTCCTCTGTCCTAGTCACCCTACTTCTGACATACTATGTATAGCTGTGAGAATCTCATTTTTTAAAATATTGAATAGGTAGAGGTATTTGATTAAGTTTTACTATAGTAGGATGATGAAAGAACTAGAGATCACCATACAAAAACAAGTTGAAGTAACACACATTCTCCATGACAACAGTGAATATCTTTGGCAAGCATATGTTGTCTTGATTTTTGTTTCATTTGAATATTAATAATCTGAACATTGTGAACCAAGGGTATTTGTCAGCATTTAAACATACATTTTTCTCTGAGTGAAATGGTTCTTTATAATCAACAAACGATAAACACACTTATGTCTCTTTATTCTTTGTACCTTTTATTTTGCTTTTTGATTATGAAGATTGATTTCCTGTAGAATATCATTTGAAAAATCTACCTGTTCCTTTTTCATATTTTAATCGAGTACCTCAATGTGTGGGAAGATCATTCTTTTAAGATTTTGTAATGATTAAAAACTAGGCATCTGTCTTGATCATTATTGATATTGGTCTCCTTTGATGAATCATCATCCATATCATACCCTTTTATTTTCTATTTACGTTGTCCTATTCATTTCTCCTCAGGCATGACATTCCATCTCCCAATTCTGTATAGTTTTACTGACTGACCTCCAGGCCTACAACTCTCTACCTTTTCATCTGTTTTCTAGTTCCCTTGACTTCCTTCAAGGACCATATAAATCCCATATCATACAAGAGTCTTTTCTTAATTCCCATTAAAAAGAATGTCTTCCATCGGAGATTATCTCCAATTTATCCTGTATATTTCTTGTTTGAACATAGTTGGTTGAATATCATCTCCTCCATTACACTCCAACCTCCCTGAGACTAGAACTATTATTGCTTCTCTTTGTATCTCCAGTATTTAGCACAGCATCTGGCACCTAGTAAGTATTTACTAAATGTTTGTTGCCTTGACTAGAATATGAATAGGAAAATCTTTCTATTCATGCAGCTTCCCCTTAGTTTATGCCTCTGATTCTTGCCTGGAGTATTACAGAAGTCTGCTAATTGCTCTCTCTGTCTTCAGTCTCTTCCTTCTCCAATTCATCCTCCACAGAACCATCTAAAGTATATTTTGACCATATCACATTCCTGATCAAGTGGCTTCATTGACTTCCTTTTGTCTCTAGGACAAAATATAAAGTCCTCTATTGAGCATTTCAAGTCCCATACTATACGACTACAGCTTATTATTTCATGAGGTTTTTAACTTGAACCTTACATACTCTACATCTGAACCAAATTACCCTACTTTTGCATACTCAGCATTCCATGTTCTTATTGCATGCCTTTGCACAGTTTGCATCTCTTCACTCCCATGCTTGGAATGAAATTCCTCCTCATCTCCACTTAATACAATCCCTAGCTTCCTTCAAAGATCATTTCAAGTACTATTTCTTTTTTTAAATAATTATTTATTTTTAGTTTTCAACATTCATTTCCATAAGATTGTTAGTTTTAAATTTTCACCCCCACCCCCACCCAAGACGGTGTGCAATCTGATATAGGCTTTAGTTGCACATTCAAATTACTCATATTTTCCGATTAGTCATGATGTAAAGAACAATTAGAACTAATGGGAGGACACATGAGAATGAAGCAATAAAACAAAACAACAAAGGAAAAGGTGAGCAAATAGTATGCTTCCATCATTCAGAGTCCGTAGTTCTTTCTCTGGATGTGGATATCACTTTCCATCCTGAGTCTTTTGGAGATATCTTAGATTCTTGCATTACTGTGAAGAGCCAAGTCTATCAGAGTCAGTCATCCCATAACGTGGCTGTTATTGTGTACAATGTTCTCCTGGTTCTGCTCATTTCACTCTGCACCAGTTCATGTATGTCTTTCCAGGTTTTTTTTTTCTTTAAAGTCTGCCTGCTCAACATTTCTTATAGCACAATAGTATTCCATCACATTCATATACCACAACTTGTTCAGCCATTCCTTAGTTGAGGGGCATCCCCTCATTTTCCAATTCTTTGCCACTGCAAAAAGAGCTGCTATAAATATTTTTGTACATGCGGGTCTTTTTTCCCTTTTTTATGATCTCTTTAGGATATAAACCCAGTAGTGGTATTCCTGAATCAGAGGGTTTGCCCCTGAATCAGAGTTTGGTTGCCCTTTGGACTTAGTTCCAAATTACTCTCCAGAATGGTTAGATCAGTTCACAACTCCATCAACAATGCATTAGTGTTCTGATTTTCCCACATCTTCCACAACATTTTTCATTGTCCTGTTTTGTCATGTTAACCAATCTGAAAGGTGTGATGTGGTACCTCAGAGTCATTTTAATTTGCATTTCTCTAATCAATAGTGATTTAGAACATTTTTTCATATGACTATAGAAAGCTTTAGTTTCTTCCTCCACAAACTACCTGATCATATCCTTTGATCATTTATCAATTGGGGAACGACTTGTATTCTTATTAATTTGACTCAGTTCTCTATATATTTTAGAAATGAGATCTTTATCAGAGACACTGGTTGTAAAAATTCTTTCCTAGTTAACTGTTTCCCTCCTAATCTTGGATGTGTTGGCTTTGTTTCTGCAAAAACTTTAATGTAATCAAAATTATCCATTTTGAATTTCATAATGTTCTCTATCTCTTGTTTGGTCATAAATTCTTCCCTTCTCCATAGATTTGAATGGTTAATTATTCCTTACTCTTCTAGTTTGCTTATAGTATCAGTCTTTATATCTAAATCCTGTACTTATTTTGACTTTATCTTGGTATAGATAAAGTAGGGTGTAAAGTAATTATAGGGTGTGAGATGTTGTCTATGGCTAGTTTCTGTGATATACATTTTTACAGCTTTCGCAGCATTTTTTGTTAAATAATGATTTCTTATCCCAGAACTGGAGTCTTTGGATTTATCAAAAAGTAAATTAGTATAGTCACAGACTGTTGTGTCTTGTATTCCTAACATATTCCACTGATTCACCACTCTATTTTTTAGTAAGTACCAAGTAGTTTTGATGATTGCTGCTTCGTAATACAATTTAAGATCTGGTACAGCTAGACCACCTTCTCTTGCATTTTTTTCATTAATTTCCTTGATATTTTGGACTTTTTGTTCTTCCAGATGAATTTTGTTATTTTTTTCTAGCTCTATAAAATAATTTTTTGGTAGTTTTATTGGTATGTCACTGAATGAGCAAATTAATTTAGGTATGATTGTCATTTGTATTAGATTAGCTCAGCCTACCTGTGAGCAACTGTTATTTTTCCAGTTATTTAGATATGACTTTATTTGTATGAAAAAGTGTTTTGTAATTGTGTTCATATAGTTCCTGATTTTGTTTTGGCAGGTAGACTCCCAAATATTTGATAATGTCTATAGTAATTTTAAATGAAATTTATCTTTCTATCTCTTGCTGTTGGGCTTCATTAGTAATATATAGAAATGCTGATTATTTGTGTGGGTTTATTTTATATCTCACAACTTTGCTAAATTTGTTTATTATTTCAAGTAATTTTTTGCTTGATTCTCTAGGATTCTCGAAATATACCATTGTATCATCTGCAAAGAGTGAAAGCTTTGTTTTTTTTTCCTATTCTAATTCCTACAATTTCTTTTTCTTCTCTAATTGCTACAGCTAACATTTCTAGCACAATACTGAATAACAGTGGTGATAATGGACATGCTTGTTTCACACCCCCCCATCTTCTAGTTTGTCCCCATTACATATAATGCTTGCTGATGGTTTTTGATAAATGCTATCATTTTATTTATACATTTCTAAATCTACCATTTATTCTATGCTCTCTAGTGTTTTTTAATAGGAATGGGTGTTGTATTTTGTCAAATGCTTTTTCTTTGTCTATTGAGATAATCATATGATTTCTGTTAGTTTTGTTATTGATATGGTCAATTACTCTGACAGTTTTCTTAATATTGAACCAGCCCTACATTCCTAGTATAAATTCTATCTGGTCATAGTGTATTATTCTTGAGATAAGTTGTAATCTCTTTGCTAATATTTTAGTTAAAATTTTTGCATCTATATTCGTTAGGGAAATTGGTCTACAATTTTCTTTCTCTGTTTTGGCTCTTCCTGGTTTAGGTATCAGGACCATATTTGTATTGTAAAAAGATTTTGGCTCAGTTACCCAGGAGCCAAGATGGCTGAGTAAGAAGTAAGTAGCTTTCACACTCCTTCTCACTTTCACCCTCCCTCAAGTATTATTTCCTGCGTTAACAAGTTTTTTACTGAGCCAGTCTCTAACCTGAGAATGCTTGGAGCTGAACAAAGCAGTTCTAGAGATGGGAGTAACAGTAATCATGTAGTTCAATTAATCCATTTCAGAGTGAGGAATGTTCTCTTAGCTGAAGTAAAAGCACAAGTTATATAATTAAATCACAAGTGGAGAAGGAGAGGGGAAGGTGGATCACAAAAAATCATTTAGAGGTTTCCCAGGAGAAACCCCCAAATCCCACAATACAACAATTCTGGAGTCAAGTCTTTGGGGTTGTGACCTAAATTTAAGGTTATCAAACTTAAAGTATAGAACCTGTGACAGGAACAGGTTCTACAATCTTTGATTCACTTCACTTAAGGTCTGGTGATTGTGAGCATTGTCAGAGTTTTGATTAATCAATTTAACCTTTAATAAGAGCTCTGACTCCCAAGCAAGAGAGGCAGATCTTGAGAAAACTTAATTATTAGTATATTCATATTCAAATATTAGTCTATTTATGAGGAAACTTAATTATTGGTATATTCATATTGATTAATATGAAAATTATTAATTCCTTTCTCACTTATAGGAAGCTTATCCTACTCCAACACCTCTCACCCCATGCTTTGATCCTAGTGCTACTCCAAGATGTTACTTTGTATCTTCTTTTTGCATCTTTTCAATTTATTTTTCTTTACATATGACGCCCCCTCCCCAAAATGGAAACTTCATGAATACAGGGACTTTCATTTTTGCCATTGTATCACCAGCACCAAAGTGCCAGTACATAGTAGGCACAATATCAGGATTTATTGAATCAATCAATGAATAATTCTAATCACCTATTCTCAGTAGCAATAATAATAGTAATATCAGATTTCTTTTTTATAGTATTTTAAATTTTGCATAATATTTTACATGAATCATCACATCAAAATACTATATTATTGTTTTGTGTATTATCCATTCTTCCCTAGATATCTTGAGAATTAATCATGCAAGATTCTCAAAATTATGTAGTCTCTCCAAAGATTTCCTCTATATTTAATGTATGTCATCCTCTTGTCCTAATTCTTTAGTTCTATTTCTTTACTAATTTTCTTTAGTGCCATTTCTACTCCTCATATATGTGGCAGCTTGGTGGCCCAGTGGATGGAGCACTGGACCTGAAGTCTAGGAAATAAAAATTCAGATCCAGCCTCAGACATTTACTAAATATGTAACCCTGAGAAAGTCACTTAAATCTCTGCCTGACTCAGTTTCCTTATCTGTAAAATGGGAATAATAATAACACCTACTTCAGTGAACAATCAACAAACATTTATTACAATTTGCTGTGTGCCAGGCACTATGCTAAGCACTGGCAATACAAATACAAGCAGAAGATAATTCCTGGCTTCAAAGAGTTTACATTTAAAAGAATGGCCTACATTCTTATGGGAGAAGATAACACATAAAAAATAAGCTGGTAAAGAGGGAAGAGGAGAGGATATGAAGGCAGTGAGCATCTTATAGAAAGTATGAAGTTCAGTCTAGAGAAGAATGACACCAGACTGACTTTGGTCCTTCAAACAAAGGTTTGGGGGAGAGCCATCCAATCAGAGGGAAAGGTTACAGGGATTGAGGAAACTTTCGGTGTGTGAATTCTGAGGATAGCTTCCTGAGAGCAAGCTTCCAAGATAAAGATATTTCTGGATTATGATAGAGAAATTCTGGATTTCAGTCTGGGAGGAATTAAATCTTATAGAGTTGTTGTGGGAATAAAATGACATGATATTTGTGAAGAGTTTTTGTTAACCTTAAAATTATTATTAATTATTATTATTATTATATCTTGTTTGATGTACCATATGTGATGGTTCCTTTGGCATCATTGAAGAACACAAAAAAAGAAGAGAAGCAGTATTGCACAATGGGTATATTGCTCCACTTAGAGTTAGCAAGATTCTTTCCTCAAACATGTAAAAATAAGAGCTATGTGATCTTGAACAAGTTATTTAAACTCACAGCCTCATTGCCATTATCTCTAAAATGGATATAATTAGTACATGAAGTTTCTTCCTCACAGATTGTTGTGAAGTTCAAGAGAGATTATAAATGTGTGTGTATTGTTTTGAAAACTTTAAGAAGCTTTATAAACCTCACTTATTATTAAAGAAATACAAACAAATCTATTTTGCGTTCCCTTGTTGTCTCCCTAGTTGTATCATTAAATGGTCTCAGGATCGTGTGAATTCGGATTAATTTTATGGCAAAAGTATTTGCGAACATTTTCTCCCTCTATTGCTTCATGTTGATTTAGGAGATAATATCACTCATCTTTTCCCACTATATTTCTCTATAAGATTCTGAAAATTATTTTGTTTTCTGAACTTGTGTTGTTTTTCCTCTTGGCAAAGATATTGGCTATTTTTGGTTTCCCTAAAGAACTTAATAATGGTTAAATAGACAAAAAGCATCATTTGAATTGATTTGTGTCTTTTCTTTTATCCATTTCTCATTTTTTGATATCACTGGCTTGTTCAACTAGGTCAATATGGAGTTTTTAATTGTTTGACATATCTTCTTATTATATTCATATTTTTTTTCTTTTTTTGGTATTGATTATTGTCTTTTCTCTAAGTGGTGATCTGGCTGCATACAGAAATCTGATTCAATAATTATTCCCAACTAGTCATTAAGGTAGAATTTCTTTCATTTTTTAGTGTAATGTTATATTTTCTAGTGTAATGTTATATTTTTGTCATGCTCAATTCCTTTTACCTCTCTTTATGAAGAAAGTACTCATAATATATTATAGTATTATTCTTCTGCGTAGACCAAAAAGCCTTGGTCTTTTTTTTTGTTTGTTTCTTAAGCATAACTATGTTTTTCTAGAATCATTTTCAATATGCTACTTAGTCACCATTGGCATTGATTTTATTAATTATTAAGGCTTCTATGCTGCCTTGATTTGCATGAAGTTCTTCATAGAATTTCTTAAACCTAGTTGCCACTTTTTTCTCCTTCCTTAAATTATTTTTTAAAATTTATTTATCTATGTAAATGTTCTTTGTCCCATCAGTAGAATGTATGTACCTAGAGGTGAAGGACTGTTTTTCATTTTGTCTTTGTATTCCCACCTAGTACTATGTTTTCTGTACAGAACAGGTACTTAATAAATGCTTATTCAATTGTTTTTAGATTTAATTGTCCTTATGGTAGTTTTTTTTTCCTTGTGCTTATCATAAACATATCAAGGTCGGTAAGCTATAGTATCATGAAATTGTTTCTTGCTGCTTGGGCATGCATAGATAAACCAATTATAGTATGAGACAATCTCAGGGTTTCTTTTTGTGTATGGACATAGTGATATTTGGAGGCTTAATCTAGGCTTCAGGGTTTGTTTCTTTTGATTAATTCATAAGGAGTTCATGTAAATGTTGAATATTTTGTGAAGTTAGTTCCTTAGAATTCAAGCTCCTTGAGGACAGCGACTGTTTCATTTTTGCCTTTGTATCACTAGTACTGAGCCCAGGGCCTGGCATAAAGTAGGTGCTTAGTAAATTAATTTGTATTTGTTGATTGATTAATTAACTCTCCCCTTATGTCATTCTGGTCATAGGAAGCACAATATATCCTCAAGGCAAAAAGATAAATACCACTGAATTAACTCTTTCTCTGCTTCTTGGTCAAACTCTGTTCTGGAAATATGTGCAAACTGAATAAAACCAATTGCTTATGTCCTTCCTTTCTGAAAGCTCAATAGCTCTTTGTAACTTGGACATTCACTTGATACATCTGGGGAAAAGTTTAGGTTGTGTCTAGTTGAATAGCATGATTGCCTTCAGAGTGGTAAATAACAGATCTTTTTAGATGCTTCTTTGATCTATTTTGAGTGTTTAACTATAATGACTCATGCGTATCTGTTGATTCTTCATCAGCAATAGCCACTCAAACACTAGGTCACATCCTGGCCTCTCTGTGATGGGAATGAAAGACATTTGGTTATAATATTTTTCAGATCAGATAAATTAGCTCTTAGAAAATTAAGTATATTTAATCTGGCATATCATCAAAAGGTTCTAGCAGAGGCTCAGCTCTTGAAAATACTTACCTTCATGGTGAATTACTTTGTTGTCAGTGAACTGCAATCGAAGATTGCCAGGGATATCAAAAGCATCACAACGCCTTTTGGGAAGCAAATTCTATAATTATTGAATGTCCTTTAAAACATTATCTCATATTATGAAGAAAAGAGGCAGCCTGGGTAGAGTAAATAGAAGGCTGGATGAGGTTTAAGCCTTAGATTCAAATTCTCCTTCAGACACTTACTAACCATGTGACCCTGCGTAAGTTATTTAATCTTATTGTACCTTAGTTACCTCATCTGTCAAATGAGGAAGTTGGACTAATGATCTCTCCTGTCTCTTCTAACTCCAAATCTGTGGTCTTAAAACCTTAATTTGAGTCCTGCCTTTGACTCACATTGGCTATGTAATCCTTGACAAGTTACTAAATATTTTAGCCCTACTAGAATCTCCAAAGTTATATTATAGAAAAATTGCTGATCTATCAGTGGAAGAAGTTTTCATGCCGAAAGCTCTCTATACCCATGACATCATAGGTATGCTCCCCTCCCTCCAAAAAATTGTTCAGAAGCAGAAGCAAAGAAAGAGCATATCCACTGTTACCAATTTATATAAATTCAAGGTATGATCAAATAAGAAATGTATGCTAAGATCTATACAAATCTTAAAGCACCATATAAATATTAATTGCTTATAAGATTTTTCTTAAGGTTACTGTGAACTTCTAATTATTTTGGTCACCTATATGGTAGAAAAAAATATGACTCCATTTCCCATCACTTTTCCTGAATTTGGTTTCTCAAGGATACAAATAACTTTCCAATTGCAAAGTTCAATGGCCTTTTCTCCTTCCTTGGCCCTCCTATAGAATATTTTTAGTTTATATCCAACACTGCCTTGCATCCATGACACTAGGCTTTCATAGTTCTCCTCCTACCACTGTGACTGCTCCTTTCCTTCATTGTCTTTTTCCTCTCCCATCACTGAAATGTTAAAAGTCTTTATAAGGCATTGTCCCCTACTGTTACAAAATCAGAATACTAGAGTTGATAGGAACTTCAAAGACCTTCCGGTCTAACCTGTTTCTGACTGAAAATTCTCTCTAGAACATTCTTTTCAAATATTTACTTAGAATTCATGTGAAGATCTCTAGTGTGGGGAATGCAACCCATCTTACACTGGGATAGCTTTAATTGTTACGAAGTTTCCCCCTTCATTAAGCCTAAATATACCTCCCTGCATCATTTTTCCCTTGCTCCTAATTTTGTCAAATAAGGCCAATACAATGTCTGATTTCTCTTCAATATTAAAGTCCTTCAAATATTTGAAGACGATGAAAGTCGAATGATACCCCTATGATTTCTCATTCCATGCTAAGTATTCCTAGGTACTTTAACTTGACCAATTCTTGAATATGATAGCAGCTTTAGATTTTTGAGCAGTGTCACAGCTTCCCAACCCCTTTGGACATACTCCAAAGTTCTGCCTAACCAGAGGCATTCAAAACTGAAAAAAAAAATAGATTGACTAAGGTATGATCTGACAGGGTAGAGTACATTAGAACTATCGAACTATTATCACTTTGCATAATTATTGGAGATACAAATAAAAAAAAAAGTTTGGTCCCTGCCTTTACAAAGCCTGAGAGATTCCAACAGAAGAAGTCAAGAAATGTGGTGGCCAAATAAGAAACACTTTTGGTCTGGGGAATTCCAGGGATAGTGATTTTACCTTGTTTCATTTAAAAATATTAATTTTATTTTTCTCTATATGATGAGTTTAGATAAAGGTTTATTAATTTTGTGAGCTTTCAAATTAGCAGGCTTTAGTTTTATCATTTTTATAGTTGTTTTGAGTTTTTATATTATTTATTTCTCTTTTGTTTAGAATTGATATTGTTTCATTGTCTGTGAAACTATTAAGCTTAAGGTAGTTTCCAAGTTCATCTTTTTTGATGTTGCAAATTTTTATTTTTGCTTTCTCTAATGGTATTGTTGCAACCTCTGACTTTTTTTTCTTTTGGAATTTCCTGATGCAGTCAATTTTGTCTCAGCCTCTCATTTTCATTATTACATATTCTACGTATGTCTAGATCCAGAAGTCAACTAGGTTGTTTTTTTTTTAACTTTTTTATCCATTACTTTCATTTTATTGGATTATTAAACTCATTCACATCTTAGAATCTGGTGTTGTTGTTTTTTTCCATTTATTGCTTTTTATCATTTTCCTACTTTCAGGCATTTTGTCTTCATAGCTAGTTTAACTTATTTTACTTTGATGCTATTCTGTTAACACAGTCTTCCCTCCCACCCCTAGTCCTTTTTCCCACATATTTTACCTCTTTTTGGCTATTATCTTTCTAACCCAATTAATTGAACATTTCATTGTCTTCATCTTTCTCAATCTTAAGGACAAATAATCTCAAGTCAAAGTAACAATACTTTGCAAGTATATATAAATATACTATATATTCATTTTATATTTAATCTGTATGTTGCTATTTGTCCTTTGTTCTTGAAAAAGACCATGACATCAGGGAAGAGATGCCATGACATGCAAGTGAATTGGACTTGAGTGAGGGAGGGCTGTGCAGTCACCAGACTTATTTTCACTTTCAGATCCATCTAGGTCCATTGGCCAGATGTGGATCAGGACAACTGGAGATGGTCCAGGATGCAGTGGGGAACCTTGGCCTTTTCAAGCTAAGGTCTTCAACAGGTCTCAGTTTGATTGAGGCAAAGCCTATTCAATGATTTTGGCTTAATAAAAAATGAGGCAAAGAATGGCCTCTTTAAAGAAAATAGATCTAGGAGGAGAAGACCCTCAGGGTTTCTGGCCAGAACAGAAACAATTGCCATTTGCATTCATTCTGAGCCAATCAGGGCCCAAACAATGACCTATTATTGGCCAATCATTGAGAGCTAGAGAGATTTTGAGAGTCAGAGTGATTGGGGTTAAGTCTGGACTTTAAGAGAAAAGAAAAAAGAAAAAAAAGTTTGAGGGAGTAAAATTTACATTCCGTTTGGGCAGAGCACTCACAGGTAAGAGGGAAAGAAGAAAGAAAGAAAGAAAGAAAGAAAGAAAGAAAGAAAGAAAGAAAGAGAGTCTGCTAAGTGATTGAGGATGGATTTGAACTCAGGTCTCAGGTCTTCTTGACTCCAAACCTAATACCATCTGCCTATTGTGGTTTGGGTGAGGGGAATCCCCAAATGTATGGGGCAAGTATGCCTGGAAAGATTTCAAGCACTTAAACCTTCTTTCAGTCAAGGTGGCAATATTATTTTTTTATTTTTTAATTTTTTTTAGGCAGTTGGGGTTGTGTCTTGCCCAGGGTCACACAGCTAGTAAGTGTCAAGTGTTTGGTCTGTGGCTGGATTTGAACTCAGGTCCTCTTGATTTCAGGGCCGGTGCTCTATCCACTGCCACCTAGCTGCCCCAGGTGGCAAGATTTATTGTAACTCCAATAGAAGTGGGCAAGTTTCCTAGGGAATCCGCAAATTTGATGAGAATGGGACTGATATTTATATACAAAAAAAGGAAAAAAAAGGGTCAGTGAAAGAATCTTGATGGAGTTAAGGAATGGTAAGTAGCCTGGGATGGGCCAGGGCAATAGTGAAAGGGTATAGATGGGATTAAGGAGTATCAAATAAGCTAATTAAGTAATCAAGGTGGGCTGGATGGGCCATGTGCCTTAGAGGAGACCTAGTGAGTTGGGTAGCTGGCTTGCTACCAGAGGCATATTCTTTCCCATTAGGAGTCCAGGTCCCATAGCCCCATCATGCCCATTTCATCACCTTGCTATCATACAAAGCATAAAGAAGATGATAATGATGGAGAGGAAGGCACTAGCATCAGAGTGGACCAGGAAAGACATCCTTTAGAAAGTGGGACTTGAATTAAATCTTGAAAGAAGACAGAGATTACAAGAGTAAGAGGAAGGAAGAGAGGGCATTCCAGGCATGGGGGAACAGTAAATGCAAAGGCATAGAGATGGGAAATTGAACATCATGTGTAAGAAATAACAAGATGACTAGTATGATTGAAATATAAGAGTGCATGGAAGGGAATAATAGGAGAAGACTGGAAAGGGCCAGGTGGTAAAGAGCCTTAAATGTAAAATATTAAATGTTTTTCTATTTGATCCTAGAAGCATCTGAGAACATCTGAAATTCAATGAATAGGGGTGGTTGTGGTGCTGATGGCAGTGGTGGTGGTGATGTGTTCACACCTTTGCTTTAGGTCAGGCCCAAAGAAGTTTAACCTGTTTTAATTTTGGCCCCTACCTACTGCCAAGTTGTACAGGTTTGCTTTAAGGAAAGGACTTTGGCAATCTGTATAAAGAATGGGAAAGAGAAGAGACTTCCAGTCAGAGATACCAATTAGAATGCTATCTCTATCATCCATGAATGGTTGTTTTGTAGATTGAAATGATAAAGATTTGGCAACTGACTCACTGCCAGTGAGTGAGAATTAAGAGTCAAAGAAGACATCAAAGTTGTGAACCTGAGTGAATGAAAAATGTTGATGTCTTCAACAATGGGGAAGTTACAAAGAGGACTGTGTTGAGGTGAGGGGAGATAATGAATTCTGTTTGGGCATATTGAATTTGAGATGTCTACAATTCAAAATGTTCATTAGACAGCTGGTGATGAAGGACTAGGGTTGAATATACAGATCTGGATATCATTTGCATAGAGATGATAATTAAACCCACAGGAACTGATTAAGTTGCCAAGTAAGGGAGTAGAAAGAAGACTCATATTCAGGAATATCCAAATTATTCAGGGACATTCACACTCAGTGGAAGTTACACAAATGGTGGTCTCCCTCCTTCCTTTTCAGTCTTCTTACAGCCCACATAGTCTTTTTTTTTTTTTTGGCTAGGCAATGGGGTTAAGTGACTTACTTGCTTAGGGTCACACAGCTATTAAGTGTTATGTCTGAGGCTGGATTTGAACTCAATTCATCCTGAATCCAGTACCGGTGCCATCTCAGACTCAGTCTTCATCTGAGACAAACTGTCACTACTTATTTGTGTGTTCCCCAAATCATATTTACCCTGGGTTTCTTTGTACCAACCTCCCTGCCCCCACGATTTTCTCCTTTTCCTGATACCCCAGCTGATTTCCTTGCTGAGCCACCTGAATGTGTTAGCTCTCTGTACTTCTATTTTTGACCTCTGAATATTTTTCTATGTACTTTCTTGGATGTTCACTTACATCCTACTCCTTCACATAATCACTAGCAAATCCCTATCACCTATCTAAGCAGAAATATAATGCATGTTCATGTGTCTTCCCTCACCTGTCATTTAATTGCCTTTTGAAAATGCCAAATTGACACTTGCTCCAAAATTTATTTAGTTTATAATTTATTTACCCTAAAGTATTCTCTGGGAAACCAGTAGGTTAAGTAACTTGTACAGGGTTACATAGTTAATATATGCCAGGGGTTCTTATCTACATTTGGTCAATTTATGTCTTTCTACATCTTATCAGTGCATGTGTATATGTGTGTTTGTGCATGTCTATAGACAGGGGTACGCATGGGCATGTATTATATATTTTTGTGTATTCAGCACATACTATACTAGTACATACATATGTGTTTGTTATGTATGCATATATTTTTACCCACTAAACCTAATACATATGATAAATATAATAAAATTCTTCCTGTTCCTCTCACTTTTAACTTATATAATCAATTGATTTGTTTGATCCAGTTAATCCTGGTAATTATTACTCAAAGAATTGTGATTTCTTTGTTTTGGCTGTTAGAAACAAATTTAAAGAGAAAAAAAGCATAGGCCTTTCAGTCTCAATCCAGGTTTCATAGTTCAAAATGGAGGCCATTAATTGCATTGATATCCAAGTGTTTTTCTTCAGGCCACAGCAGAAAAAAATGAATCCGCAATGGTTTTATGAGAGTATGGTCTTAGATTCAGCAATCTTTGACAAAGTTCATGCTAGGACTATTTGGTCTATCTTTACTTGATGCGTCAAGAAAATGGTGAGGAGGAGGATGGGGGTGGTTTTTTTTTTATTAAATTTAGGGATCCGGATAACTCACATTACATAGAAGTGTGTTGTGTTACACATAAGAAATCTGTTCAGTTTCCCTCTTTTGATTTTTCAAAAAGCATGTATGTGCAGGACAGTGATTGTCGAACATGAAAATGTGATTATAATTCTACCTTTATGTTGTCCTGATTTTTTACCTTATTTGAATTCCTTAATCCATCTTGACTGTATGTAATAAAAGGTTGGTTTCCAGGTCAATTTATTAATCCTATAGAGCTGTGCTTTAATAATTCATAAAAGTGTGGCATTCAATGGGTACATAGCAAACTTTACCTTAAGCAAAGTGAAATAGAAAAATGGACAATTATATAGGGAGGCTAATAAATGTAAGTATTTTGCATTATTCAGTTCTACTTGCCCATTATTTTGCATTGCCCATGCAGATGCAATTAAAGCACAGATTTTCTACAACTCATACTTTTCAAATGTCAATAGGAATGATAGTTTGTTATTAGAAAATTGATTTTTTTTCTTCCCTGCCATCTTTGTTTTCAGGGAATAGTCTAAGCTCTTGAGGTCAATTTCTTATATTTTCTTTCACCTGTTGCTGTTTTTTTTTTAATTCCTAACTCCTAATGTGGCTCCTTGCTTTAAAAAAGGTCCCTAATAAAAGTTTGTTGAGTTGAAAATGAAGAAAATATTAATTAGAGTATCATTAAGTAGTTATATATATAATATATATATAAACTTTCAAGTCAATATACTACTTTCATCATAATGTAAATAAAATAATTCAGTTAAAATAAGTGCTTTTAAAAAAAGCTTGTCAACTTCATTTCTATAAGAAATAGTAAAAAAAAAATGACTATTTTATATAGCAGTGACTTCAAGCTTTATTCATTTCAGAGATGAACTTGCACTGACCCTGTTTTGAAGGCCTATGGTGACCAGATGAATGATTTTTGCCTTTCTCTATTCTGGCTGCTTTTATAAGTTTTTTGGCCAACTTTTCAATTTCAAGGGGTTTGGACATGCAATAGAAAAACAACCAATTTCTTATTGAAAAGTTCTGGATATTTGCCCATTCTCACTTTTAAGATGATAAAATAAAGGTGCTAGAAATAACACTAATGATAACAAGATGGTATGCAGAAGTTTAAAGTGCACAAGCCTTTATGTCTTTGAAAAGCTTTGTGCAATCATACAATGCTTCAAGAATGGAAGCCCACACTGGATCCTGAAATGAATGTCTGTTTCCCAACATTAAAAGAAAAAAAACACCCCCCTCTTCCCCCCCCAAAAAAGACACCTCAGATTGAGGAACTCAAATGTAATTTTTTAAGCTATTGTATTCATCAGATGGAAATGTAACCATATTTCTATTATTGGGTTTGGTTTTTTTTGTCCTCCAGAATTGTTTTTTACACTTGAAGAAGTGAAAGCATAACGTGAAACAGTTGATCACAAATTAAACCCAAAGGGGAAAAAATCTCATCAAGGTTTATATTACCTAATTCACATCTATAAAATTAGAACAACATATCACTAAAATTGCTGTAAGTTTTCCAGATGGGAAGGTTGGAGATATTTTGGTCTACTTGGTTGATGCATTACCCTCATCTCTTCCTTCTTTGTTCTTTTGCCATGTTATTCCAGTACCACCCAGGTGAATGAAAATGCATTAATAAAGAACTAATGTACCTGCTTCACTATGAATAAAGGGCTTGATGCAATATTTGTGTAGGGGTTTCTCCCTGAAACTTATTTTAGATATGTTAGTTTTGTCTTCAAACAGATTTTAAATTCTATGAAGGCAAGGATCATTTGTTTTAATCTATATAATTCTAAGTCAGTTAGAGGTAATTAAGTAGATAACTGTGATGCAAGTCTTTTCATAGTTTGCTTCTAAGATTATTGATAAAATATATTTTGGGGGAAAAACAAAGAGCTTCCTAATTGGGCTTTCCATCTCAAGCCTTTCCACCAAACTTCACAGCTGCCAAAATGATTTTCCTAAGGTACATTTTCTCACCAGTTACCAACAACACATATTCCCTTATACACACATACATAATTAATAAACTCCAGTGATTCCTTATTAAATTTAGGAACAAATATTAAATATAAACTCTTCTGTTTAGATTTTAACAGTTCTTTGCAATCTGAACCCTTCTTACCTTTCCAGTCTTCTTACAAATGGTTTTCCCTGAACTCAAACTTCCATCTTGCCATATTAGTGCTGTTCCAACGCAAGTCACTCTATTTCCTGGTTGTTCCTGTTCACTGGTTGTCTTCTGTGCCTGTAATACACTCCCTCCTTCCCCATGCTTCTTAGAATCCCTGGTTTCCTTTAAGATTCAGTTCAAACACAGCTTGTGCTAGAGGCCTTTCTCAATTTTCCCAGATTCTACACCATTGCTTGTTGAGGAAATCAATCCATGATGCTGGTCATAATGAATTTAGTCTTTATGAGAATTACTTCAGCAGCAGAGAGTTTAAGTCATTGCCATGATCACCCTGCTTGCATGTACCAAAGACAGCACTTGAACATAGATCATGCAGCAGATACTATAACTATAGAAATATTTCTGTGTATGTATCAATGTATGGTAATCCCTTCATCCCCCTTCCCCCGCATGCACACATATTTTGAAATAAGGGAAACCAGAATGGTGGTTACCAAAAAAGAAAAAGAAAAAAACCAAATATTTGCATGTCACTTGTAAATATCTTGTGTTCTCCTTGCATAATTGTACTAAATACCCTTACTGATGTCATATTCAGCACTCAATAAAATAGAATTAGAAATGAGATTCAAATACATTTATGTTTCTGGACTTAGAATGATTTCCTCAGTTATTGGTTTGAATGGAGGCAGGTTGCTAGAATGAAAAGAGAACAGAAAAATCTCTTTGGTCTATCTCTGTTTTAAAGGTTCCTATTGGAAGTTTTAAGTGAAGGAATAATCCTACAGGAAAAAAAAGATGGACGAAGCCTATAGAAACATTTTTTTTTTCTGTTGTTGTAAAGGGGATTTATACATCCAACACTGTGTGTGGCATAGCCAAGGGGATTGACATTTCTTTTCACTACATTAACATGAATCTTCCATGGTAGTTATGATATCAAGAGTTTTGAGATACAGTATCTATTTAGAGGAACTTTGAAAAAAAAATCAAATCCACTGTAATATGTTAAGCATCTTGTTCTTGCAAGAACAAGCAAAGTCATTAGAGGCAATTGAAGTCTATTATCAGATACAATTTGCCACTGGTTTCCTTTGTGACTAAGTACTGAAGCCAAATAGATAGTAATACAATCTATAGGAATGCATGACATGAAGGTAGAATAGGGTGCTGTCTATCATTTATTAGAGTAACCAATCAACTTCATAGCATAATGATGATCAAAAGATGGCCAAATAGTTTCATAATATCTGCAGCTAATGACTAAGGTTCATTAAATAACTGAAAGGGGAGTATTGAGAATGGCTATGATGTGAGCATTTCCAGCCAATAAGCGATAAGAGCAATTCAGACACATCATGAAAGAAACTTTTTTTTGGCAGTTGCTATGCAATATTAAACTTTCAAATGGTCCTAAACTTTCAAAATAATGAAATATGGGCATAACCCCAATATCATTGGCCTGATCACTAATACTTTATGATAACTCTGCCTTTGTGCATTTAGACAGGCAGTCTTCCTGCCTGGAATGCACTTCCTCCACATGTTCATTTTTCAGATTCCTTATCTTCCTTCAAGGCCTCTTCTAGAAGGTACCACCTCTTCCTATAGCCTTCCTCCATCTAGGCAGTTGTCAGCATTCTGATCCTATGTAAATAATTCTAGAATACATTTTCTGCTTTCTTCCTTGTTACCTCCACTCACTAATTTGCATTATGCAGGATGTCCTGAAAGTCTTAAGGCAGTTTTAATTTTTAATAAAGCTGCACTAAGATTTTTGGGGACACTTTGTATTCATATGTTTCCATTCCATATTCCCACTACCACATAAAATGTAAACAACTTAACAGCAAGAGTGTTTTGTTTTGTTTTATTTCTTTGTGTCCTCAGGGCCTTAGACATAGTAGGTGCCTAATAAGTGTTCAGTTGAATGTGTTGAACATTATAAAAACATAATTACCAAACCAATCATTCATAAAGTGCTAGAAGCCTGATTTTTACATTATATTATCATTGATCCATTGATAATATATCTTCTGTGGAACTAACTGCTCCTGTGTTTTTGTTTCTTTTAATATTGTGCTTTCAAAGAACCAAAGAAATAGAGTTTGTTTGACTGAAACATTGATTTTTCTTTTTGGTGGTTGGGGAGTTGAACATTTGATTTTATCACATTTGGCTATGTTGAATATTTGAGGATTTTTGTTCAAAAAAGTAATGCAGAATGATTGTAGGTCCTTGCTCATTTCAAAATACTGGATCAGCCATTTTTTTTATACATCATGTTAAAGATGGGCAGGTAAAAACAATTAAATCTTTAGTTCTCTTTTAATTCCCTGTGGGCATATAGTAACTAATCTGTAGTCTGTATATTTTCATGAAAAATATAGACAATGATAATGGGAGATTACAATAAAGTCACTATGAGTAGATAATACAAAAATTCATTGACCCTGACAGATATCATAGTACTATATTCCTTTTTTTTTTTAATCATAGGCTCACGATCTTACTGCTGAAAATAGCTGTAGAGGTCATCTAGACTAGATGTGTTAAACACACAACATGCAGCCCACAGCACTCCTAAGTGAAGCCTGAAGCAGATTAAAATGTAATTTGGAAACATTTGGCAAAATAAATAAAAATACAATAAACTACATGTAATGTTATATGGTTTTCTAAGTCAGTGTGCGACCTGGAGGAGTTCTTATGTATGACTTGGTGGTGGCCATTTCTATTTGAGTTTGACACCACTTGTCTAGAACAATCTTCCATTAAAAAATTGAAAATGAAATCTAGAGAGATTATATGACTTATCCAAATTCTGATAAGGGGCAAGTAGCAGAGCCTGGTATTTGAACTCATATTCACTTCTGTCCTACCTTCAAATCTCTTACTCTTTACTTTCAATTAACTGAGACAAAATATTAAAAGTGCCAAAGTTCGTAGCAGGGATTTGTGTCTTTAAGGCTCCTGGAATATTGTTCCCTTTACTGGTTGACATTAGAAACGTACTTGAATACATTTATTATTTAATCAATATGGCTACTCTTCTACAATGAAGGTATCAACTCAACTATACCTACCTATCCTGTGCAGCTTTGGCCATGTCAAGTTTATAAATGCCTTATCAAGTTAAAAAATCTTCCAGAAGGAGGACAAATTCTGCTCCCCCACTCCCCATAACAATTAGCTATTCATTGTAATGACTAATGGCTAGCTAACCACTGTAGTGGAGTCTTCTTCTGGATCTCCTGACATTGCCTTGAAACCAGTGAAGCACACCAGTTGTTTACATGTATCTATCTCACTCTTGCTATTAGAATTGCCCACTCTTTTCTCTCTCCCTCCCCTTTCCTTCCTCCTTCCCATCCTCCCTCCTTCCCTCCTTATTTCCTCATTTCCTTCCCTTATTCCTACCTTCCTCCTTTTCTTTCTTTCTTTCTTTCTCTCTCTCTTTCTTTCTTTCTCTTTCTTTCTCTCTCTCTCTCTCTTTCTTTCTTTCTCTCTTTCTTTCTTTCTTTCTTTCTTTCTTTCTTTCTTTCTTTCTTTCTTTCTTTCTTTCTCTCTTACT